>NW_006774075.1:2814875-2846953 GCF_000442215.2 Lipotes vexillifer
TTTCCCTTCTCCCCTTTCCATTCTTGGTGCAGCCACGGGGTGGGCACATGAATTGGCCCAGCCAAGCAGATGCTCTCCCAGGACATGGAATCTCAATAGTGTTGTAAGAACCTTGGTTATGGCAGGAGGTCATAGTCAACATGATGACTTGTCCACTTCTCTATGATTGGAAGCAGGATCATAAGGTAGAAACATGCCCTTCTAGACTTACCCCTTTGACAGGGTCTGGGGGCAGGGCTGGAGGAAATCCTGCTGGTGGGCGTCCCAATGGCATGACCATATACCAGCAGACAATTGTAATGTGCTATAGTGGATGGAGCATGTAAATATGTAAGATAAAGTATTTAAGTATCTAGTGGGTGGTATCTATAAGTACAGTTCGTGTACTGCCCAAACACCTAGGTCTGCCTAGTGGAGCCCAGAAAGGTTCCCCACAGTTGAATTAGGACTTGAAGGATGAGCTAGGAGCAGGGTTTTGCCCAGCAGGTAGGTAGAGGAAGACATTCCAAGCAGAGAGAACCATAGGTACGGTACACAGGCACAGAAGTGCGAGAGAAATTTGAGTGGCCCTGAGGGGTTGCCTTTCATCAACGCCTGTACTCACTGCCTTTTAACCAGGTGCCTGGGAGGCATTTTTGGCAGCTGCTCCCAGGGAAACATGCCACTCATTGAATCATCTGGGGCACTCCCTGTTCCCACCTTTCATGAGATGGTGCCAGTGAGTTCCTAGGCCAAGTCATGCCCCACCCTGATCCTGTTTGACTTGTGTGCTCTGCCAGGATCCCCGCAAGGGGTGCCCTGGCCTGGGGCCCCTGCTGCCCTTTAGACAAGGGCAGCAACCAGGTCGATGCAAATACTGGTCAACACATATCTGCATACCGTGAGGCTCCCACTGATGGCAGCTGGGCCTTGGGAAGGGGGCCAACAGGTGGGTTTAGTTGCCAGTTTGGCTCTGGAAGGCATCTGCTGCTCTTATTTCAGCACTAAGAATGGAAGGATTCCCAGGAGAGGTGTAAAGCTTCCACCTATGGTTTTCAGAAGCGCTAAGGTTTGCTGATTTCTAAAGCAACACACAAGCACAACAGTGAGGAAGACATTTACAACAATGAAAAAGATATCACCATCAGCAAGTTGGCAAGATAATAATAATAGCTAACATTTATTGAGCACTTAAGTGCCAAACAATACTTCATAGGAATTAATCCATATAGTCCCCATAAAAACCCTATAAGCTATATGTTACCATTGTCCCTATTTCTCATGAGGAAATAGAGGCACAGAAGGGATTAAGTAGCTCTGCCTGATATTACCCATCTTGTAAGTGGATTAGAGCCCAAGTACACCCTCCATCTCAATCATACTATTAGCCAGTGTTCGGGTGATTTAACTGGCATCTTATGGAGTGATGTCTGAAAATGCTCTACGATTTATTAACACAAAGTTCTTTCATGTGCACTGTCTCAATTCATCTTCGTATCAGTGCAATGAGGGAGTCATCCCATTTTACAGATGAAGAAAGGGAGGCTCAGAGAAAATAAAGTGAATGCAAAACCAATGAGTGGCTGCATTAGGACCTCAGATAAGTGTCTTCCTTCCCAGTTTACCCTGTTGTGAGTCATTTCAAAGGGGCCTAGAAATATTTGTATCCAAATATACATAATGAATGTATGTACCCTAAATGTACTCAGAATAACTACACATTGGTTTTGTACTTGTATTTTACATAGTGGGCCTTTCCTAAAGAATAAGCATTAGGTAACATGGGAGTAAAGATTACGTGCAAAGAGATCTGAGTTGGGGGTCAGGACTCCTGGGTTCTAGTCTGCTCCATCATGAATGCTGGTGACCTCGATTAACTTACCTTCTAGGGCCTCATTTTTCTCTTCTGAAAAACCAGCAGGTTGGGTTTTATGAACTCATGTTCCCTTCCAACTATTTCAGATATGCTGATGGCATTGTAAGACTGAGTTACCTAGAAATACTCAAATCAGCATAGTCTCGAAATGGAGCCGATGGGGAAACCAGCATCTGTGTAGTGGCAACCTACCCATTCACTCCCAGGTGTTCCCTACCTGGCCACAAGACGGTCTAATTGACATGGAGTGTTTCTACTTGGGGCATCATATGAATTTTTTTTTTCTTTAACAGCGGAGGCAGAAGAACTCTTTTAAAAGAATCAAAGCAAATCTACAGGTTTAAAAGAATCAAAGTAAATCTACAGGTTTAAAAGAATCAAAGTAAATCTACACTTCCACCTTCTTGAACAGGTAAGTTAGCCCCACGTATCTCACCTCATTAGATGAAAACAGGTGTTGTGTGCTTTCTGCCTATCCTTCCTCCTAGGGAGTGGCTAAATCTTCTAACTATGAGTAATTGGAGGCAAAGTCTCCCTGTTGGTCTGTTTTCGTGTCATCCTCCTATTTGGACGACATACTTGTCCACCTAGATTTGTCATCTTCTGTTGGTAGGGTCATCTCTAGATATTCTAGAAGGGTGCTGGCTGAAGCTGTTCCTCAAGTTTTCCCTGCCTTGATTCAATCCTGATTTTTCAAGCTTAAGGTCCTGCTGCTGTTCCTTTTCTTTCTTTCACCTCTTTCAACTCTGTAGTTTCACATTCATGTCTCTCATTCCATTTCCTGTAGTAGACGAGCATTTCTTAAACGTGTATGATGTGCTACTCAATTTATCAGAAGAAAAAAATTCTTGTGGCTTTCCCCACCACCACCACTCTGCTAAAATTGACTTAAATTGTGTTTCTTTTGATATCACCTGAATGTGTGCAAATCTAACAATGGGTTTTTAAAAATCCTTAGGTTTACAGCCTTCATATGATATATAAGACCAAAACAACCTTACAAACGAAGTACAAAAAACACTACAAAATCTTAACTAACTGTATTAATTTACTGTGGCAGACAATGCTGTTTTAAACTGCTGAAATGAAATGTCTGCACAGGATGTGACTGTGGTATGGGCTGTCACAGCACCAGCTCTTTAGTGTTTGGCATGCCTGCGCCATTACGGGCCACTCAATCCTGCCATCTTTTTCTGCCATCCAGACTACTGGCAAGTCTTCATTTGTTCAACACACCAACTGGCCTCTGCTTATCTTAAATGCATCATTTCCATATTTTTAAATAAAGCTGTATATATTTAAGGTGTACAACATAGTAGTTTGATACACACACAGTGAAATGATTACTAGTCAAGCTACTTAACATATCTTCTCACATAGTTACCTTGCTGTGTGTGTCATGAGAGTATCTGAAATCTACTGTCAGCAAATTTCCGGTATTCAATACAGTATTTTTAGTGACAGTCATCTCACTGTACCTTAGACCTCTAGGCCTATTCATCCTACTTAACTCTAACCTTGTATCTTTAACCGACACGTCCTTATTTCCCACGCACCCCCACCCTTGGTAACCACCATTCTCCTCTCTGCTTCTATACATCCGACTTTTGTAAATTCCACATATAAGTGAGATCATGCCATTTTTTTCTTCCTGTGTATGGCCTACTTGGCTTAGCATAATGTCTTCCAGGTTCATCCATGTTGTTGCAAAGGGCAGGATCTCCTTTTTCAAGGCTGAATAATGTTCCATTGTGTATATATACACCATAATTTCTTTATTCATTCATCCATCAGTGGATACTTAGGTTGTTTCCATATCTCGGCTATTGTGAATAATGATGCAATGAGTACAGTAGCACAGACATCTCTTTGAGGAGTACTGATTTTACTTCCTTTCAGTATATACTCAGAACAGGAATTGCTGGATCATATTACAGTTCTATTGTATTTTTCTGAGAATCCTTCATCCTATTTTCCCTAGGCAACACCAATTTATATTCCTGTTAATAGTGTTCAAGGGCTCCCTTTTCTTCACATCCTCACCAATACTTATCTTTTCTTTTTTTCAATAATAGCAATCCTAACATTGTAGTTTTAATTTGCATTTCTCTGATGATTAGTAATATTGAGCATCTTTTCATATAACTGTTGGCCATTTGTATGTCTTCTTTGGAAAAATGTCAAGTCCTTTGACCATTTTTTAATCACGTTACTTTGTTGTCTTTTGTTTGTTTGTTTGTTTTTGTGTTTGTTCTTGTTTTTGCTATTAAGCTGCATGAGTTCCTTATACGTTTTGGATATTAACCCTTTTTCAGATATACAGTGTAAAAATATTTTCTCCCAATCCATAAGTTGCCTATTCATTTTGTTGATTGCTTCCTTTGCTGGGCAGAAGCTTTTTAGCTTGATGTAGTCCCACTTATTTATTTTTGCTTTTGTTGTCTGAACTTTTGCTGTCATATCCAAAAAATTATTGTGAAGGCCAATGTCAAGGAGATTTTACCCTATGTTTTCTTCTATCAGCTTTACAGCTTCAAGCCCAGTCTTTTTTTAATCTTTTTTTAAAATTATTTTATTTTATTTTATTATTATTTTTTTTTTGTGGTCCGTGGGCCTCTCACTGTTGTGGCCTCTCCCGTTGTGGAGCACAGGCTCCAGACATTCAGGCTCAGTGGCCATGGCTAATGGGCCCAGCCGCTCCGCGGCATATGGGATCTTCCCGGACCGGGGCACAAACCCATGTCCCCTGCATCAGCAGGCAGACTCTCAACCACTGCGCCACCAGGGAAGCCCTAATTTATCTTATTTTATTTTACTTTATTTTTGTCTGCATTGGGTCTTTGCTGCTGCGCATGGGCTTTCTCTAGTTGCAGCAAGTGGGAGCTACTCTTTGCTGTGGTGCCCGGGCATCTCACTGTGGTGGCTTCTCTTGTTTCGGGGAACAGGTTCTAGGCACACGGGCTCAGTAGTTGTGGCTTGTGGGCTCTAGAGCACAGGCTCAGTAGTTGTGGCGCATGGGCTTAGCTGCTCCGTGGCATGTGGGATCTTCCTGGACCAGGGATCTAATCCATGTCCCCTGCATTGGCAGGCGATTCTTAACCACTGCACCACCAGGGAAGTCCCAGGTCTAGTCTTTAATCCCTTGTGAGTTGAGTTTTTGTGCCTGAAATCAAGCATTTGATTTCATTATTTTACATGTGGATATCCAGTTGTCCCAGCACCATTTATTAAATGGTACTCTATCCAAGATTATCCTTTCCCTATTATGTAGTCTTGGCACTCTTGTCAAAAGTTCTACATCATTTACATATTAAAGTTCTCTCTATTCATTTGTCATTAGCCTGCAAAAACTTGGGTTTAGTGCCATTGTCATAAAGACACAATTACAGGCAGTGGAAACCGTGGCACTGCTAGGTTACTAGGTTATAACATGGTTGCGATGCTTTTTAAACTAAATCACAACCTAATCGTAGGTCATGGAATCAGTATAGTGGGTGCAACAAGCATTTTTTTAAAAATAATGCAGGGCTTCCCTGGTGGTGCAGTGGTTGAGAGTCCGCCTGCCGATGCAGGGGACACGGGTTCCTGCCCCGGTCTGGGAGGATCCCACATGCTGCAGAGCGGCTGGGCCCGTGAGCCATGGCCACTGAGCCTGCGTGTCCGGAGCCTGTGCTCCGCAACGGGAGAGGCCACAGCAGTGAGAGGCCCACGTACCGCAAAAAAAATAAAAATAAAAAAAAAATAATGCAGACAAAACCATAATGAGATATCACCTCACACCTATCAGAATGGCTATTATCAAAAACACAACAAAAAACAAGTGTTGGTGAGGTTGTGGAGAAAAGGAAACCGTTGTGCACTGTTGGTGGGAATGTAAATTGGTGCCACCACAGTCTGGAGTTTCCTCATAAAATTAAAAATAGGACTACAATATGATCCAGTAATTCCAATTCTGGGTATTTATCCAAAGAAAATGAAAACTCTAACTCAAAAAGATATTCGCACCCCAATGCTCATTGCAGCATTATTTACAATAGCCAAAATATAGAAGCAACCTAAGTGCCCATCAATAGATTAATGGATAAAGAAGATGTATTTTATATGAATATTACTCAGCCATAAAAAAGAATGAAATCTTGCCATTTGCATGACAACATGGATTAACCTAGAGGGTATTATGCTAAGTGAAATAAGTCAGACAGATAAAGACAAATACTGTATTATTTCACTGATTTGTAGAATCTAAAAACAAAGCAAATGAACAAACACAACTAGACACAGAGTCCTAGATACAGAGAACCAACAGCTGGTGGCCACAGGAGAGAGGGGTGCAGGGAAGAGAGAAATAGGTGAGGGAGATTAAGAGGTACAAACTTTCAGTTACAAAATAAATGAGTCACATGTATGAAATGTACAGTGTGGGAAATATAGTGAATAATTACGTAATATCTTGGAATGGTGACAGATGATGACTAGATTTATCATGGTGATCATTTTTTTTTTTTTTTTTTGCGGTACGCGGGCCTCTCACTGTTGTGGCCTCTCCCGTTGCGGAGCACAGGCTCCGGACGCGCAGGCCCAGCGGCCATGGCTCACGGGCCCAGTCGCTCCACGGCATGTGGGATCTTCCCAGACCGGGGCACGAACCCGTGTCCCCTGCATCGGCAGGCGGACTCTCAACCACCGCGCCACCAGGGAAGCCCTCATGGTGATCATTTTGAAACATACAGAGATATTGAATCACTATGCTGTGTAACATGAACAAACATAGTGTTGTAGGTCAATTATACTTCAAAAACAAACAAACAGGGCTTCCCTGGTGGCGCAGTGGTTAAGAATCTACCTGCCAATGCAGGGGACACAGGTTCGAGCCCCGGTCCAGGAAGATCCCACATGCCGCAGAGCAACTAAGCCCGTGAGCCACAACTACTGAGCCCACGCAACTAGAGCCCATGCTCCGCAACAAGAGAAGCCACTGCAATGAGAAGCCCGCACAAGGCAACAGAGTAGCCCCTGCTCACAGCAACTAGAGAAAGCCCACGCACAGCAACAAATACCAACACAGCCAAAAATAATAAATAAATAAAAATAAAACAAACAAACTCCTAGATAGAGAGATCAGATTTGTGGTTACTATAGGCAGGGGGTTCAGGGAGGGTACAAAGGCAGTCAAAAAATACAAACTTCCAGGCAGAAATAAATAAGTACTAGGAAGATAATGTACAACATGATAAATATAATGAACACCACTGTACGTTATATATGAAAGAGAGTAAATCCTCTCACGGGTGAGCTCTCATCACAAGGAAAAACATTTTTTCTGTTTCTTTAATTTTGCATCTATATGAGATGATGGACATTCACTAAACTTACTGTGGTCATCATTTCATGATGTATGTAAGTCAGACCATCGTGCTGTACAACTTAAACTTACACAGTGCTATATGTCAATTATATATCAATAAAACTGGAAGAAAATTAAATAAGTAAATAAAATTAGATTAAAAACTGACGATTTTTTTTAAATGATAGAAAAGAAAAAACATCAAAGTGTATCACATGGTGTCAGAATAAGTATTGTATACAGGAAATTGTTTCAAACACACACACACACACACACACACACACAGGGGTGACCAATCCAAAGAGATACTGCATCACCTCTGGATCAGGGCCCTGCTGGCCCACTGTTGCTGCCTAATCATGGCTCCTGACAATATCAGGTCCTGATCCCTGGAATCTGTAAATGTTACTTTACAAGGAAAAGGGGTTTTTGCAGAAGTGATTAAGCTAAGGACCTTGAGATGGATTATCCTGGATTATCTGTGTGGGCCACACTTGCACAATCCTAAGTGCTCTTAAAAAAGAAAGGCAGAGGGAGATTTGACACAGATAGAAGCATAGCCCTGCTAGCACCTTGGTTTTGATCCAGTGAAACTGATTTCAGACTTCTGGCATCAAGAACTGTAGGAGAATACATATCTGCTATTTTAACCCAGCTTGTGGTTATTTGTTACAGCAGTAACAGGAAGCTACTACACTTGCCCTCTCCCCTCACCTCTGCTGGTTCCTGCATCCTGGGGTGGTTTGGGGCGATCCCAGAGGAGGCACCAAGATATCAGGAAGGTGGGGATGGTGACACTTAGGAGACCCAGAGCTGTTTACCAATTAGCTTACAGTATTTTCATATTTTCACAAGTGGTGCAGCTGCCCTGGTCTGGATGGGCTGCTTGTCAGCCCTACTTATGTGTGCGTGAACATCAGTGCATGGGAAACTGGGTCACCAGTAAAATGGATTCCTTCTGTGGGTGGATGTCAAAAAAAAAAAAAAAGATTGAAGGCCACTAATCCAGATGACCCAGAATATGCTTAGACTGAGTAACTTTTTTTTCAGGTCGCCATCAATATGGAAATACAAAATTTATTTATTTATTTATTTGTTTGTTTATTTATTTAAAATCACTGAGATTTTTTTAAATATTTATTTATTTATTTGGTTGCACTGGGTCTTAGTTGCGGCAGGCGGGCTCCTTAGTTGCGGCTCACCGGCTCCTGAACTGAGGCACGTGGGCTCCCTAGTTGCAGCTCACTGGCTCCTTAGTTGTGGCATGCGAACTCTTAGTTGTAGCAGCATGTGGGATCTAGTTCCCTGACCAGGGATCGAACCCAGGGCCCCTGCATTGAGAGTGGGAGTCCTATCCACTGCGCCACCAAGGAAGTCCCCAAAATACAAAATTTAAATATCCTCATAGAGAATCTATGGACTCCCAAGACTCATCTGCAGGCTCTGAAAGACCCTCAGACCCCAGTTTGAGAAACTCAGTAAAATCAACTTCCCTGTAGCATCAGGCAAGTATTTATCTTTCTACATCTCTTGAACCTTAAACCTAATTTGTGTGGGCTCATCCACCCACAGGCTGTACCCACCTGCTCTCCCTTCTTAATCTGCTTCTTAATCTGCTCCTGGCGACTGCACCTCAATGTGGCACTTTTACATGGACCAGCTGCCCACTAGGGCAGGTCTCAGGCCTCAGTGGACCTGCCCTTGGCTGTGCAGGCTGGGAACCACTCTGATCTTCTGACCTCACCTGTCCTCCACCTGGCTCAGCCTCAGGACCTCAGAGTCTTTTTGTTCCTGTGAGCCCTGGGCTCTTTGCTGTCTGTAGTCTCAGAGCACTGACTTATCTTAGCCCCACGGTCTTAGAAGCAAAGATTTTGAATAAAATGCTGCTTTAAAAGCAAAACAAAATAAAAACACTACCTCTAAGGTATAACAAACTTCTTTTTCTGGGGCTTGTTTTCTGCTTCTCCTTGATTCTCAAACCGCTATCCCTCATGCCTGGCTCTGACACAAGATTGGGGTCCTTACTAATCTTGGTAAGAGGTGGGGTCCTTACCTAACAAGCAAAAACTCTGCTTGTACCCCAAACACCCCTATCTCAACTGAAGAGCCTGCTGCTGCACTCCTGAGTCCTCTCTGTCCTGCCCCATCGTAGGGGGTTTTACTATTAGCAGTAGTAGTAGTATTGGTATTTCTGCTTTCCTTTGTAGCAGAAAAGTTTTTTTTTTTTTTTTTGAAGATGTTGGGGGTAGGAGTTTACTAATTTATTTATTTATTTTTGGCTGCGTTGGGTCTTCGTTTCTGTGCGAGGGCTTTCTCTAGTTGCGGCGAGCAGGGGCCACTCTTCATCACGGTGCGCAGGCCTCTCACTATCGCGGCCTCTCTTGTTGCGGAGCACAGGCTCCAGACGCGCAGGCTCAGTAGTTGTGGCTCACGGGCCCAGTTGCTCCGCGGCATGTGGGATCCTCCCAGACCAGGGCTCAAACCCGTGTCCCCTGCATTGGCAGGCAGATTCTCAACCACTGCGCCACCAGGGAAGCCACGCAGAAAAGTTTTGAGCAACCGGTACATGGAGTTCCCATCCCTGTGGCACCCGACCCTCCCCCTCCCACCCCTTTCCCACCCGAGGTCACCTCAGACTCCAGTTCCATCTTAGGGACACCAGAGGTCCTGCCCTGAGATGAAACCTCCCTCTGCATGACCCAGGTGTCCTTCTCTCTTGCCAAATCATTTCCTTATTCACGCACCAACCAACCCTATGAGTCTTGAATGTTACTAGAGTTTGTATTGACCTTGACATACTATTTTCACGTACATTTGGCCGTCCAACCCTCACCACAAACTTGGATATTGGTTGTGTTTGCATCACTTCATTTTACAAATGAAAAAACTGGGACTTCAAGTTCAAGAGACCCACCACTCTATGCTATTCATCTAGTAAGTGGCAGAGCTGGCCCATCTTCTGGCTCTTGCTCCTGTCTACTGCCCACTGCACCTCTTTGCCTTATCCTCTGTGTATAGTAAAGCTAAAATTAGGGAAAGGGAAGAGAGGAATGCTTCACCCTCTCCCTCCAACAGGGGCTGCCAGCCTGGAATTACACAGAATCTTCCCTACCTTGAAGTTGAATGAGTTTAAACATTGGTCTTACACTTATAAGTAGTAGCACAGATGAAAACCTACCTGCTATAGTTTGAGATGCCTGGGGAAGGCCCTCCCCTCACCCTGAAACCTGACAAGGTGGCTGAAATCGGAACTCCACTATTAGAGTCCACTCTTTTTGAATCTCAGAGTCATGTGGTAGCAGAACTTTGGGGTCAGACACATCAGGATTCCAAACCCATTTCCACTCCTTAGTTGTGTGGCCTTGGGCAAGTCTATCCTTTCTGCAGTTCTCATCTGCATAGTGGACAGGACCCACTACATAATTTGTGAAGCCCAATGCAAATGAAAATTCAGGGCCTCCTCAGATGGCGACAGCAAGAGCATTAAACCAAAGGTGGGGCCCTTCTAAGCATGGGAGTTTCCATCCATGAAGCCAGCCCTGAAAGTGGAGGATTGTTTATTGGGAAGAGTGTTAGGAGAATTTAGTTCTTAATGAAATGTTCCATTCCTTTCCAATCAGTCTATGGTTGTCCAGCTATGGATGGAGCCCATCTGGCGGGCTCTCTGCAAATGCAGGTTCCCAGTGCTTTCCTAGCCTATTCTGATTCCGGGGTAGGGCCCAGACATGTGTGTTTTAACAAGGATCTCCAGAGATTCTAATGAAAATGTCAACCTCTCTCTGAAGAACTTAGACAGTTAGTGCTTTAACTAGCAGTTAACTCCCTGAAAATGTTGGTTTCATAAACCCCAGTATATAGCTAACCCAGTGACCCTGGTCCCCTATGTGTGCCCTGGAGGAAAGAGCCACTGGTCTGTGAACTGAAAGAGCCAGCCACCAGGAGATTTAACATTTGGGATCCCTGGTGTGCTATGGTGTGAAGCATCCTCAGCTGAACAAAACTCCCTGTGAGGAACAGCAACCCAAACAGTGGCTGGCCTTGGGACAGCCTTTGTCTGCCTCATTCCTCGCTGCCTTTCCACCTGAGATCCTCAAGCACTCCTCCTGCTTCTTGTATTCTGCCCCCAGGAGCCACGCAGGTGCTGCAGAAGTACCTGATCTCCCCTCAGTACCCTCATTGTGCCCCACAGGTAAGACCCCAGTTTACATCTAAGCCCCTCTCAATTCCCAAAGGAAAATGGGGCTTCTTCCCTAACATGGATATGAAAGCACCTTGGAGTTTAGACATCCTGATAGCCTCCTTGAGGTGAGCAATTTGTATCCCTCACTTCATTTAAGCCTTACCACAACCCTCTGAGGGAGGTCTGTAACCCCATTTTACAGATGAGGAAGCTGAGGACAATTTGTGACCTTCCTGCATAGGAAGTGGTGGACATGGGATTTAAACTCAACAACCCTGCAAGACAGATAACACACGTATTAGCAATTCTTATTTTAGAGCTAAGGAAACGAAGGCCCAAATGGGTTAGGCAGTTCTCCAAACATAAATGCTACAAGCAGAAGAGCTGAGATTTGAACCCAGATGACGTGACCTCAGGCCCCAGGCTCTTCCCAGCTCACTTTCTCTGTGCTTTTCCAAATTTTCTTCCTTCCATCCTTGTCTTAGTCTGTTTGGACTGTTAGAATACCATAGATTGGGTGGCTTATAAACAACAGAAAGTTATTTCTCATGGTTCTGGAGGCTGGGAGGTCCAAGATCAAGATGCCAACAGATATGGTGTCTAGTGAAGGTCTGCTCTCTGGCTCATAGAGCCTTTCCCTGTGTCCTCACATGGCAGAAAGGGCAAGGGCAATCTCTAGGGTCTCTTTTAAAAGGGCACTAATCCCATTTGTGAGGGCTGCACCCTCATGCCCTAGTCACCTCTCAAAGGCCTCACCTCCAAACCATCACACTGGTGATTAGGTTTCAAAGTATGAATTTTGGGAGGGGGAAACATTGAGTTTATAGCAGTCCTCTTCGTCAGAAACCTAAGAGGCCCTGCTGCCTACTTAAGAAGGAGGCACTGAATTCAGCTGGAAGGAGGGAGTCTCAGCCTAGTGAGGGTCATGGCACCCTGACCTTGGCAGCCCACACACAAAGGTTGCATCAGCCTCTGTTGGAGAAGCACCTCTGGCAAGTAATGGGACCTAAGGAGGTTGATCCCAGGTATGGTGGGTGTCTGTCAGCTCTATTTGGGGAGCAAGGTCAGATGTGGATCCAGCTTCACAATCTAGAAAGCTGAAAGGATCCCTTCTTTCCCAAGATGCCATAACCAGGCCTCCTGTTCCTCCAACCAAACTCACTGCCACACAGGCTGTCCCACAAGTCCTTCCTTGTTGACTCCCATACCCCCAGCCTCCACACCTGCTGCCATGGATAGGAAATTGGAGGGCAGTCCCCCTCGAGTGACCCAGAAGCAAAGAGCTGCAGGGGAAGTAATGGACCCAGATGGTGGCAGACATTGCAGGAAAACAGCCTGCTGTTGGAGCCCCAAGGCATGCTTCCACCCTAGATTGCCACTGGCAGCATTCTGCGGTACTCAGGCCTGTCAAAAATTTAGATGACGTAGATGGGAAAAAAAAAAATCCGTCATAATGGGCACTTAGAAACATCGTAATCATCGCCCTCATCATCATTATTGGTAACTTTATTTTTACCACTTTTTTTTGTGTGTGCCAGGCATTACTCTTTGCATAGTAATCTATTCACTGAGCATTTAGCATGTCTAATTTCTTTACTTGTCTTGTTCCAGTGACCCTAAGGGGCTGGGACTATTATTCACTCATTTTATAGACGAAAAAGTTCAAGCTTGGAAATCTAAAGTCATTTGCTCAGGGTCACACAGTAAGTGGTGGACCTCAAACTCAAATCCAAGTACTCCTGGCCCTGAAGCCAGTATTCATGATCTCTGTATTATGTAAATATCTTCCAGAGTCACTTCTAGAACTAGACAAAACAGATGAAACATGGCTTAAGCATATTGAAACTCTTAGAAGTAGCAGAGCTTCCAAAAAAGGTAGCAGCGATTCAGTATAGGGATCACCAAAAGAGGGATGCAGAGGTAATAAGGGAAACAACAAGGTGGACGCAACTGCCAAAAGGGTGGCCCTAGAATCAGTAACTCGGCAACTACCCCTCATACCTCGAAGGCCAAATCCATCCAATTATTCCCCAATCTACACAAAACCCGAAAATGTGTCTTCAATGGGGATTTGGGAGGCCATGGCTGGCTAGTTAATGAACATGGATGACAGTTCTTTCCCCAAACTGTAGCTTCTCAAACCTTCAAGCAGATCCATCAAGGGACTAACTATGGGAGGGAAGCCCTATATAATTGGCTGGTTGAAAACATGGTGACCCTGGGAATGAAAAACGTAAGTGGTTGGGTAGTTGAGACCTGCCCCGTATGCACAACAAATATCCCCAACACCAGACCCCTCAGAGGTCCCCCAGTAAGGGCCATTCAGACCAGGGGACATATCCTGGAGAAAACTGGCAGACTGATTTCACCGTCATGCCAAGAGTACCAAGCAATTTTAGGTATCTCTTGGTGCTAGTAAACACATTTTCTGGGTAGATAGAAGCATTCTTCACTAGAACTAGAAGGGCAGCTGAAGTGGTTAAGGCACTACTAAAAGAAATAATCCCAGGTTTGGGCTCCCAGGATCCTTACAAAATGATAACGGTCCAGCATTTGCATCTCAAGTGACAGAGGGAATAACGAGTGCCCTGGGCATAAAACAGACCTTGCACTCAGCCTGGAGAGCCCAAGGGGGGAAAGTAGAGAGATCCAATCAGACCTTGAAACAGCCTTAGCTAAACTATGTCAGTCAACTCCAGTTGCCCTGCTCCACATGCAGTTAGCCCCAAGGGATAAGTTCAAGTTAAGTGCATTTGAACACTTGTATGGTAGACCCATTCCCCAAGCCCCAGAGGAGGGACACTTTAACCTTGAAATGGAACAACTCAAGTGTGTCCTCCAGGTAGGAGAAACGATGGAAGCTCTCAGGAAATATGGTAACCACATGCTGCCCCCACCCAGCGACTGGCTCTTCACCCACTGCCGGCCAAGAAACCAGTGCGCCTAAAAACCTGGAGAACTGGCAACTCACAAGATCAGCTCCCTCCTAAGTGGAACTCACTCTGCCTGGTGATCCTAACCACTCATTCTGCCCTGAAGTTGCAGGGCATCACTCCGTGGGCACATCACACTTCAGTGAAAGGCCCCCAGCCCAAACCTCTGGAGAGAAAACCTGGGGCAACAGACCCCCCTGACTACCCTTGTGAACCTCTCCCTAGATTACCAGGGAGGGCTCTGTGCTCTGTCCAATACATTGTGTTGTTTTTATGTCATTGCAAGTGGCCCCATTGCAGAAGTGCAGACAGGCTACTGGAAAAAGCAACTTGACTAACAGGAGGCCTCCAGCCTCATTGGGCCGAACAAATGCGGAGCGGGGTAAAACAGGCCTCCCCAGTATCACTTGGTTTCTCCTTTCCTGGGCCCTTTCACAACCATTGTTCTCTTGCTGATATGTGGGCCACATATCTTAAATTGTCTGATGTCCTTTGCCTCCAAAACGTTAGAATCTACAAAACGTCAAATGCTGGTCGCTTAGATCTACAAACAGTTAGGGCTGAGGCCTGGGGACAGCAAACAGATCTAAAGGCAGCAGTGAAGAAGTTGTGCTACGCCCCCTGGGGTTATGACAGTGATACCCAAACTCAGCAGGCCATCAGCAGCCCTCAGAAATGAGGAGCAAACACCAGCCAGAATGGCCATCGTCAAAAAAGCTACAAACAATAAATGCTGGAGGGGGTGTGGAGAAAAGGGAATCCCCTTGCACTCTTGGTGGGAATGTAAATTGGTACAGCCACTACAGAGAACAGTATGGAGGTTCCTTACAAAACTACAAATAGAGCTACCATACGACCCAGCAATCCCACTACTGGGCATATACCCTGAGAAAACCAGAATTCCAAAAGAGTCATGTACCACAATGTTCATGGCAGCACTATTTACAATAGCCAGGACATGGAAGCAACCTAAGTGCCCATCAACAGATGAATGGATAAAGAAGATGTGGCACATATATACAATGGAATATTCCTCAGCCATAAAAGGAAACAAAATTGAGTTATTTGTAGTGAGATGGATGGCCCTAGAGTCTGTCATACAGAGTGAAGTAAGTCAGAAAGAGAAAAACAAGTACCGGATGCTAACACATATATATGGAATCTAAAAAAAAAAAAAGGAAATTAAAAAAAAAAAAAAGGAAATTAAAAAAAAAAAAAAGGAAATTAAAAAAAAAAAAAAGGAAATTAAAAAAAAAAAAAAGGAAATTAAAAAAAAAAAAAAGGAAATTAAAAAAAAAAAAAAGGAAATTAAAAAAAAAAAAAAGGAAATTAAAAAAAAAAAAAAGGAAATTAAAAAAAAAAAAAAGGAAATTAAAAAAAAAAAAAAGGTCATGAAGAACCTAGGGTCAGGACAGGAATAAAGACGCAGACCTACTAGAGAATGGACTTGAGGACACAGGGAGGGGGAAGGGTAAGCTGGGACAAAGTGAGAGAGTGGCATGGACATATATACACTACCAAATGTAAAATAGCTAGTGGGAAGCAGCCACATAGCACAGGGAGATCAGCCTGGTGCTTTGTGACCACCTAGAGGGGTGGGATAGGGAGGGTGGGAGGGAGAGAGGCGCAAGAGGGAGGGGATATGGGGACATATGTATATGTACAGCTGATTCACTTTGTTATACAGCAGCAACTAACACCCACTGTAAAGCAATTATACTCCAATAAAGATGTTTTTAAAAAAAATGAGAAGCAAGAAGAAAGACAGAGGAGGGATTTGTCACCAGCAAAACCCCCTGGGGTCCCCAGGGAAAAATAAGACGGAATCCAGGTGATAAGGTCTAACCTCTTCTTTTGTGCTTAGTCTAGTTTCGCTTGCCTGTAGGGGGCCTTGTGCAGAGGTGTCCCATTGGGTTAGATTTCCAAGTGCCAAATTGCCCCGCTGACACACTGCAGCTCAGCCGGCCATGTGCAGAAGCGCTACACATGCACCTCAACCCAAGATGGCAGCAGCAGTAGGCTGCATGCAGAGAGGCTGTGCCTGCACTTAACTCTGGCCCCTCCCCCCCCAGCCCAGAGCCCTATAAAGCAGCCCCGTCCACGGCTGGTCAGGGAAAGTGTGTGCTATAGAGTGTGAGCTCGCACATTTCCATTCTCTGATCCAAGAATGAAGCTTTCCTTTGCTTCTGAACCAAACTCCGCTTCATTTCTATTGGTGCAAGCAATACCAGGCAGGAGGACCCTTATTGGGGCCCAACTCAAAAGGGTCAGTAACAGGAACTAAAGAAGACATGATATCTTCCTTCAAGAGGGTGTGAGGTCTGACACTTCATAGCTATTGGCTAGCACGAAGGAAGAGCCTGGAACGGCCAGGGGACCACCAGGTGAAATCTAAGGATAGACTCCATGCTGTGGGATGCCGAAGGAGAGAAATGGAGCCCTGGTTCCCTCCAGGTTTGCTGGAGCAAACCTTACCTGATATCATCCCAACCACCAGACTTTTTATTCTTCTAACTAAATGAATGTCTTCCACTATTTAAGCCAGTTGGAGTTGGATTTTCTGTTAATTACAACAGAGTACTCTGCTATATTAGTCCTCTTGCTGTTCTCGTTCCTTGTCCATTGCTGGAGGCCTCTTTCTCACAGGGGAAAAAAGAGGAGAGAAGAAAAGAGGAAAGGATTTGAAAGCCAAGTCTGGAAATTTGACTTCTTGGTAGCTGCTCTGGAAAGAGGTCCGACAGGGGACACTCAGAGCTGTTGGCCAGAATAAGTTCCAAAATTATTTGGAAATGTCAATGTCCATCCCCTCCCTTCTCCCACAGATAATCAAGAGTTGGCTAAGAGGGATAATCCCCACCAAGTACAGCCAAGGAAGTATCACCGCTCTGGAATCCTGAATCTTTCCAGAGGTACAAACCACCATGTTCAGAGTGAGTTCCACGGCTGGGGGCAGAGGCCACCTCATGTTAGTGACCCATCTGGGACACCTCAAGCCATTTCATAGACACTGGGGGAGCTGCCTGTAAGCAGTCCTGCTGGCTCCTCCTCTGCACTTCTATCCTGACCCGGAGGATAAGATGAGATGAGGCCTGAGGACCAATCTCACGACCAGTGAGTCAGTACAAGAACTCAAGGTCACAACACAGCCCCTCCTGGTAGCAGGATTTGAGACAAGTCATGAGGCTTAGTGGTTCCTTGACGTGCCAGGCAAGAAGCTGGAGACAGCTAGGACCACCTGAGATTGCTCTGCACCCAAGATGGGGGAGAGAGGTGGGCCTGGGGGACAACAGAGTAACAGTCCACAAGCCAGGACATCCAATGGGCTGGGCCAGCTCAGGGGCAAATCAGGCGACTGCCAGCACCTAAAGTTCCAAGAGAAGGGAACACATCACAGCAGCAGGGTTTTAGGGAGACAGTCCCTCCCCAAGGGGTGAGTCCACAAGGGGTAGAGTCCCAACCCCCAGTCTCTAGCTCCAACACATACTAGCTGTGTTCCCTCAAAGAATCTCTTAAGAGGTTCAGGTTCCTCACCTGGAAAACAGGAATAACAATAATTTCTCCCTTATAAGATTGTTGTGATGAATAAATGCATGTTAAGTGCTTAGGACAATGCCTGGCACACAGCTGAACTCAACACAAGGCAGTTTGTTGGCTACTGGGGCGACCGGGAGCTAAGATCCAATGGGGAAGCGGCAGTGAGCAAACCAGGAGACCAACGCTCACCCGTCTCTAATCGCTCAACACTTAGCATCTACAGTGGGCCAGGCTCCCAGCTGCAGATGCAGAGGTGGACGAGAGCCAGAGCTCACCCTCCAGCTCCGAGAGCCTCAGGGAAGCTGAGTCCCCACGAGGGCTGGACCAAGGCCTTCCCTCCAGCCCTAAGTGAGGCCCCTCTGAAATGGGGATGGGCAGGCCTCACTGGGGAGCTCTCAGCGGGCTGCCTCTGGGGTCTAGGAAGGGCAGAGCCTGGAGAAACAGGCAGGAACAGACAGAGGTAAATGGGGCCTGGAGAGCAGGGTCACTGCACAGAGTTGGCCAAGTGGGTGCCTGTCCATGGCCCCCTGTTTCCTGTTCTCCTTGGTGTCATGGGTCGATCAGCAAGTCCAAGGGAAAACCTAAGGGATGAGAGTCTCTGTCTCTACTTGTGTGGTTAAGAATTTCCTTAACCAATGCCCTTGAATTTTCACCCATGTTTCTGTATTTCATTGTTAAAAGTTAAAGAAAATAATTCTTTTTTAAAAAGACTCTATTCCACAAGAATATTCCTGTGTCCCGTGAATGCCCTTGGAGCCTCCACTCCCTCAATGGAGGTCAGGAGAGGAGGTGGGGCAGAATGCAGAGGGCAGGCCCAGAGCAAGGTGGCTGCATTTGGAACCCAGCACCACTACACTCCCAATTTGAGAGCTGTGTGATCTTGGACATGTTCTCTAACCTCTCTGTGCCTTGGTTTCCATCTTTTTAAAAAATGGTGATAATGGTAACTTAAATCGGCTAATATGTATAAAAGCACTCAAAACACTACTTGGTGCTTGGTAAAAGCTTGGTAAAGTATTTGCTAATACTGCTCCCATGGCCCTAATCCATATTTCCCCCAAGCCCTGCAGCTCTCCCCAAGCCTCTGAGCTCCCAGCTGAGACCCAGGGGCCTTTTTATTTCTTTTGTAAATATTTTATTTATTTATTTAGTTGGTTGCACTGGGTCTTAGTTGCGGCAGGTGGGCTCCTTAGTTGTGGCATGCAAACTCCCAGCTGTGGCATGCATGTGGGATCTAGTTCCCTGACCAGGGATAGAACCCGGGCCCCCTGCATTGGGGATGTGGAGACTTAACCACTGTGCCACCAGGGAAATCTCCAAGGGCCTTTTTAATTGCCCAGGTACAGCCCAGAGTGTGGCACCAACCACACATTTACAGGTTTAATGTAGCCACTGGGATTCCTTTGGTTACAAGTTGCGGTAAACCTGCCCCACACTCAGATCTGGAGCACCAAATCTCACCAAAAATGAGATTTTATGAGTGCATATAACTGAAGAGTGCATGGCTTGGTTCAGATGCTCAAAGAGTGAGGTCAGGCTCTAGTGTCACTCTGTCAACTTTCTCTGCTTGATGTGTTAACTCCATTCTCAGACTGATCTCTACTCATTCTCACAAAATGGCTGCCAATAGCTGCAGGAGCTGCCTCCTCCCTGGCTCAAAATTAGTGAGAAAAGAATGGAACTACTTTCCTACAGGCTCAAACAAAAGCCCTCAATCCAATCTCCTTGCTATGTAATAGTCACCAGTGTTTGGATTAGCAAGGTCTGGGTCAAGGGCCACCCCCAGAGGCAGAAATAGAGCCATGTAGAGAAATGGATGTCCAAACAGAAGGTGTCCATGACTCCTTTCCACAAAAAAAAAAAAAAAAAGTTTGCAATATTTGAGGATGGCAGAAGAGGATGATCCTATAGGAAGGAAAATTTCTGCTTTCTTTTTCCTTAACATCTCTAAGCAGTTCATTGCCTTTTTCCATTCCAAAAATGAGAGTCAGGGTAAGTTGTAGCTTGACAGCGAAGAATCCATGCTTGGGAATATGACTGGACCAAATTCCGGCTTTGTGGCTGACCGCCTCTGTGACCCAGGACAACTGACTGTTCCGCCTTGGGCCTCAGTCTGCTTGTCTATAAAACAAGAGCAATAATCCCACCTACGTCACAGGGGTGTTGTTAAGAATTAAATAGAAGAATAATGCCCGTCTGGCCCACAGTAAATAATGAATTTGTACTTGTAGTTGTTATTAGTGCGTGGGTGTTCCTACCCAACTCTGCTCTGTCTCACTCAGCGCTGGGCTCTGGGCCGACAGCCTTCAAGAGAGAGAAGGGGGCAGGGAGGGCCCTCCTTGAGGGACCGGCTCCCCTCCGAGGGCAAGAAGTGTAGGACCCAGGAAGGCCAGGCTGGAGCACAGGCCCAAGAGTGGAAACCGGCCAGCACCAAGGAATTCCTAGGAAGTACTCCCTACCCCTGAGTTCAGAAGAAAAACACAGCATCTCTTTTTGCCTTCCTAGCCCTCTCTGCTGAGGGAAGCAGGGAAAAACTCGATCCAAACAAGACCCAAAGCTATGCCAGCATTTGCATACAGAGTGTTTATATAGATTAGGACCTCTCTGTTGACTCTCAGCTTAAACCTCCCAGGCTTTGTAGTTCAGGAAAGTTTAATGTTCTGTTTCATGAAGTTCCTTGTCATCCTAAGTGGCTCTGTCAGCTCTTAGAAGGGAAACTTCCCCCTTCAGGGTACATTTCCCCTGCCCTGAGCCAGAGAGCCCCGTTGCTAAGGGCATCTGTTCTGTTTGCTTATGAGAAGTACAGATGTGAATAGTCTCCAAGTTGCATCTTTTGTTCTGCTCATCTGGCAGCCGGGGCAGCCGGCTGATGTAACAGCTGCAGAACACTGGGGGTCCCCGAAGGGGGAAAGAGAGAAAAGAAAAAAGGCAAACGTAGCCCAGGAGAATATGCCAGCGCTCAGAGGCTTCCAAGAATTGAATCTGTTCTTAGGAATCTCACTCCACAGCACTCCAACCTTCATGGAGGCGGATGGGAGGCAATTCAGTTCAACCCATTTCTGTTGAGCCCTCACGGGGCAGCTGTGAGGGGAAGACGGTGGCTCGAAAGGATCATGTAGGTGCAGTTTCTGCCCACTGTGGGAGTACACTCCTGGCTGGGGAACAGCTGGCTTTACTGTGAAAGGGGCTAAATTACAAAGCGTTAATTAGTGTCACATCCCTACCAGAGGAGAGGACCAGTGGATTTATGAGCAGGTGCTCAAATATTATCTGAGCTAGGCTAATTGTCAAAACGACAGATATTTCTTGAGTAGCCAGTGGGTTTCCCACACTGTGAAAGCACAAGATGAAGCCTAGACGGTCGAGAAATATTTGTCTAGTTGATGACTACCTCAAACTTCCACCCAAATTAACTTCACATAGCACAATAATTCCACGAAATAGGTAGGAGAAAGAATAGGTGAATACTAATCCAAATCCAATCCCATCTGATCACCTCCCCTTGCTGCCTCATTTGTCCAAGCCACCATGGTCTCTCACCTGGGTTATGGCAATTGCTTCCTAACCGGTCCCCCTTCTTCCACCTTTGCTAGCCCACCCCTTTTTGAGTTTATTCTCAACACAGCAGCCAAGGTAATCCTGTGAACACTAAGTTATATCATGTCGCTCTTGTGCTCAAAAGCCTCCAGTTTTGGACTTCCCTGGTGGCGCAGTGGCTAAGAAGCCGCCTGCCAATGCAGGGGACACAGGTTCAAGCCCTGGCCCAGGAAGATCCCACATGCCACAGAGCAGCTAAGCCCGTGCGCCACAACTACTGAAGCCCGCGCACCTAGAGCCCGTGCTCTGCAGCAAGAGAAGCCACCGCAGTGAGAAGCCTGCACACCGCAATGAAGAGTAGCCCCTGCTCACCACAACTAGAGAAAGCCCGCGCACAGCAACAAAGACCTAACGCGGCCAAAAATAAATAAATAAATAAATAAATAAAATAATTGGAAACAGGAGGCATGGTTCCCAGAGGTTACCTAGGGGATGGTTTAAAAAAAAAAAAAAAGCCTCCAGTTTTTTCCCATCTCACAAAGGGCTAAAGCCAAAGTTCTTCCAATGAATGGCTTTCAGGGCCCTAGGTGGTGTGTGCCCCCATGTGAGTGGAGGCACATGTGAGTGGAGGCATGTGAAAGTGGCTGCCAGAGCCTCCATATCTGACATCACGTGCAGCAGAGACGAGTTTTTCCTTGCAGAGCCTCTAGAATTTGCAGAATCGTGAAGGATAAACAATCATAACTTTTGTGAACCACTAAGTTTAAAATGCTTTGTTACGCAGCAATAGATAGTCATTAAGGTTTCATATTTTTTTTAAAGTTCACTGCTAAAAAGATTCAAAAACCACTATTACAGAAAAATATTTAATGAAAAGATAAATGCTTCATTACGCATTAAATTTCAAAAGGTTACAAAATAGTATGTGTAAAACTAAAAAACATTTTTAGTATAAAGAGTATCTATAAAGTTCTCACGTAGCTTGAATTTTTAATAAATTCACTTCTATAATCGGTATAAACAACTTGCAAAATGCAACTCAAGATTTTAACAAAACTGCCAGTGATTTGTTTGCTCTAATTTCTTTATAGAGGGAAAGTGAGCAAGAGGGAAAGAAAACAAATTTTCATTTATTTCTAAACCCCTTACTATCTAAACTAGACATTGTCCTCAAAATCCCAGGAAGGGAAAGGCAAAAAGAAATAGAATAAGTTAATTCTTAGGAGAGCTACCAAGAACCCAGTTCCTGATGACTTGGGAAATTTGGACAAGTTTTGGGTGTTTTTATTTTTATTTTTTTAATTTATTAATTAATTAATTTATTTATTTTATTTTTGCCTGCGTTGGGTCTTCGTTGCTGAGCACGGGCTTTCTCTGGTTGCGGTGAGCAGGGGCTACTCTTCGTTGCGGTGCGCGGGTTTCTCATTGCAGTGGCGTCTCCTGTTGCGGAGCACGGGGTCTAGGCACACCGGCTTCAGTAGTTGTGGCTCGCGGGCTCTAGCGTGCAGGCTCAGTAGTTGTGGCGCACGGGCTTAGTTGCTCCATGGCATGTGGGATCTTCCCGGACCAGGGCTCGAACCTGTGTCCCCTGCACTGGCAGGCAGGTTCTTAACCACTGTGCCACCAGGGAAGCCCTTCCCCGGGTGTTTTTAAATATGTTTTGTTTCATGTAGTTGTTGGCGGCAGTGGTAGCGGTGGTGCCTTTGACCCAGCGCCAAGCTAGATGCAGTTCCATTGTATTGCTGGAGAGACTAGCCTGGCTACGGGGCAGGTGAAATTGATTCCCTGTGTTCCTTCCCTGTGATTCCTTAACTCTTCCCTAGTGTCTGTAGTCCAGTGTGTGTCACTGCTCCTTGCAAATAGAATAAGCCTAAGTCAATACAATCACACTGAGTTTTCAGGCAGCTAAAATTTCATTCTTTTTATGAAGCCTCCCTCACTCTGGCACTGATTTTTTTTTTTTTTTGAAACAAAGTGCAGTCGTTTACATTTTTCAGAGTTTTATTCCATCTTCTTGTTTTCAACAGTGCTTCCAGCCTGTCAAGTCCAACTGAACCTTAGTTGGATCAACACTTATACAAGCTGCTCCTCTCTGGGACTTCCCTGGTGGCACAGTGGTTAAGAACCTGCCTGCCAATGCAGGGGACACGGGTTCGAGCCCTGGCTCAGGAAGATCCCACATGCTGCAGAGCAACTAAGGCCGTGTGCTACAACTACTGAGCCTGTGCTCCAGAGCCTGACAGCCACAACTACTGAAGCCGCGTGCCTAGAACCCATGCTCCACAAGAGAAGCCACCGCAATGAGAAGCCTGCGCACAACGAAGAGTAGCCCCCCCTCGCCGCAACTAGAGAAAGCCCGTGTGCAGCAACAAAGACCCAACGCTGCCAAAAATAAATAAATAAATTTATAAAACTAAAACAACCAAGCTGCTCCTCTCTGCCTTAGGTCTTTTGGAAATTTTACAAATGTGTCTTGGGTGTCTTCATTGAGAAAAATGAACTTTTAAACTGTGTTGGAGTGGGTGGAGTCTTCCTGCAGAATTTCATAGTCATTTAGTGTTTAAAAATCTCACAAACACCACCAGAAGATTAAAATAGTGTCAGACACCATGTTCATCTCTAAACTGTTGTTTCTGAGGTCGTGCTGCTGTGCGCAGAAATGTGTCCAGCAAGATCCTGCATATGATCCAGATGAAAAGCACAGTAGCCTTGCGAGTTAACTACTGCTCTGATTTATTGTTTACACAGGAAGTTTTTTCTCCCCATGCAATGTAAGTCAAACTTAGTGTTTGTCACCAATAAATGGTAATACTAAAAAAAAAAAAAAAAAAAAAAAAAAAAAAGTTAAGAAAAAAAAAGGCATTAGGTGACTTTAAGATGAAGTGTCCACAGCCACACCCAAAGTAAACATGAAACTCCCCTGAGAATCCCTTCATTTCAGTGACTGTTCCACAAATGTACTAACCCTTTTTGAGGTCCAATGCAAATATCTGTTCTGTGTTTATTATTCTAATATGTCAACGTCCTCTTCCTATTTGCCGATGTAAGTTCTTTTGAGGCAGGGACAATTGTTGTTATTTGGTTAAACAGAACACAGGATTAGGGGCTTCTCAAATGCTGGATGGGGAAAAAATGGGATGAGTCACAGTAACATGCAGGATGTTTCTATAAAAATGCCTTTTAAACATTTAATAAACATAACAAATCAATGGAGAAGGAAAGGATTATTCAATAAACAATGACAGGATATTCATTAGACATCTTGAAGGGGAGGAAAAACTCTATTTCAGCCTTAAATTCATGCCATGAATCAAAATAAATTCTAGAAAGATTAAAGAGATATATGATGCAAAAGCAGATCACTAAACAGACATGTAAGATTGAGGGTCCAGAAATAAATTCTTATATTTATTGTTATATTTACGGTCAATTGATTTTCAACAAAGGTACCAACACAATTCACTGGTGAAAGGATAGCCTTTGTAACAATTAGTGCTGGGACAGCTGGATTATCAGAGACAAAAAGACCCTTACCGCCATGTTATACACAAACTTTAACTCAAATTGGATTGTAGACTTACATATAAGAGCTAAAACAATAACACATTTAGCAGATAAAATAGGAGAAAAATCTTCAAGACCTTGTGTTAAGCAAAGATTTCATCAATATGACACCACAAGTACGACCCATAAAAGAACAAATTGATAAATTGAACTTCATCAAACTTAACTTCTGCGCTTCACAAGACACCAGTAAGAAAATGAAAAGACAAGCAGCAGTCTGGGAGAAAATCTTTGCAAACAGGACTCCTGCTCTCACAGAGTTTATCTTCTTTAGAGGGCACACAGAAACAAATTAACAAATAACAAAATATCATATCATGATTAGTGCTCTGCAGAAGACAAAACACCTGTGATATGTTGTGTATTGGCCATGTTAGATTGTCTACTTAGGAAATAGTTCTCTGCTGAGAAGTCATTTATACTGAGCAATCTGAGCTCTGAGTAACAAGCAAAAAGTCAATCATGAGAAGAGCCAAAGGGAGTACCACCAGGCAGAAGCAGCAGCATGTGCAAAGGCCCTACGGTGGATACAAGATTAGCATGTTTGAGTCAGTGAATGATGGTAGGCGAGGCTCTGTCAATGTGGGCAAGGAAGAGAGTGATACCAGATGGGGTGGGAGTCTTAGGAGGATACCTGGTCCCAGAGGGTTTTGTGAACTAAGGTGAGAAGTGTGTGTGTGGGTGGGGGTCTGTCCTCAAATGTGATTGAATCAGATCAGAGTATGATCTCTACTCAACAGAGAATGGATTCCAAAAGTGTGTATCACTCAGAGTTCTTAGTTCCAAATAACAAAGCTGACTCTGGCTGGTTTAGCGAAAAAAAACTTATTTTAATTTTTTTTTAAGGATTTTATTTTAAAAGAATATTGGGCAACTCATAGATTATTTTTTGGAGGACCTGAAAAACAAGACTCAGGAACGAGCAACCAGGGACAATTCCTAAAGCCACAAGGGAGGAGCCCCCACTGCTGATGCCCCATTGGTGATACTTCTGTGTGTGGAACTTCACTTTGGCATCCTTGCTGCCCCCAAAGCTGTCGCCTTTGCTGTTTCAAAAAAAAACCAAACAAAAGTTCTGCACAGACTTTCCTTTTTCAAGCTGCTCACTGCTGAATCGAAGTCTCTTAAGCATGCTGACTGGCAAAACCTGGTCACCAGGTTACATCCTGGTGGGAAGCTAGGAATTTGAGGTTTCTAGGTTCTAAATTCAGGGATTAAAACTTGCAAGGTGGGGATTTCCCCAAATATAAGAAGGATGCTTTTAAAATTACTAGGAGGGGGCTTCCCTAGTGGCACAGTGGTTAAGAATCCACCTGCCAATGCGGGGGACACAGGTTCGAACCCTGGCCCAGGAAGATCCCACATGCCGCGGAGCAACTAAGCCCATGTGCCACAACTACTGAGCCTGAGCGCTAGAGCCCGTAAGTTACAACTACTGAGCCCGTGTGCCACAACTACTGAAGCCCACGCACCTAGAGTCCGTGCTCCAAAACAAGAGAAGCCACCGCAATGAGAAGCCCCCGCAATGAGAAGCCCACGCACCGCGACAAAGAGTAGGCCCTGCTCGCCGCAACTAGAGAAAGCCCGCGTGCAGCAACGAAGACCCAATACAGCCAAAGATATAAATAAATAAATTTATTTAAAAAAATTACTAGGAAGTCAGAAAACAATAAAATCCATTAAATGGAATGAGAATAAAAATATGAATCCAAATGAGGGGGCTGGTGCAGTATTTCCAGTGAGGGATAATGGGAGACGTGATAGGCTGATACTATATTATAGGACAGTGGTTCTCAAAGTAGCGCTCATGACCCCCCGCATCAGCGTCTTCTGAAAACTTTGTTAGAAATGCAAATTTCAGGCCCCACCCCAAACTTACTAAATCTGAAACTCTGAGGGTGAGTGAGGCTCAGCAATTTGGTTTTAACAAACCTCCCAGATGATTATGATGCCTGCTAAAGTTTGAGAACCAAATACTCCCATTGCATTGGGGTGAGAGCTTCAATGTATGAACTGGGGAGGGGGACATGATTCAGTCCACAGTAGACACGTAATATTAAGAAGATACTTTTCTTTGCTCACGTGTGTGTAGGGTACATGAATCTGTGACATTGCTACATTAGTACTTTCAAACCCTTCTCCTCAACTCCCATGCCTTCCACCCCTCCCCTCATCAGAGTCTCATCAAACAGACAAACAGCATCCTTACCTGTCCCCAGACCTCCGATTTTGCCACGCTGCCTCCAATGCGTTTTCCACGAACCACACTGATTTCATGAAAAGGCAGTTCCCCCCATGCCACTCCTTTGCCCCAAACCCCAGAGCTCGGAACTGTTTCCAAAATGTTCCTGGTTCTAAGAATCATCAGGGTGCTTGTTAAAGCAAGCCCCTCCTTACAGTTCTGGAGTGAGTCTGGGGCATCCAAAATTTTATCGTGTCAAACAAGTGATGTGTATCACCCAGTTTGAGAAACCCTGCCCCTCATGATAAATTTCAAGATCCTTAGCAAAGCACAAATATGGCTTTTGGTAAACTGGCCCTGTCTTTTCTCTCCAGCTTCCTGCCACTCCCTCTCCCCCTGCGCCCCATTCCCCACCGCCCCCCCAGCACTCCAACTCCAGCCGTGGGGAATTATTTATGGCTCCTGAGTACCCCATTCCCTCTTGTGCCCCCCTGACTTGGCATATGCCTCTCTGTATGAAAGGATGCCCTCTCTTTTCCTGGGCCACCTGACCAACTCTGCATCTTTCACCTCCCAGCTCAAACCTCCTTTTTTCATGAAGGCCTCCCACCTCCTCACCCCTTGTCGACACTCTTTACGCTTCTGCTGCACGCTGTGTGTTTCCACTGCAATAACCATTTCAGTTTTATATCTGCTTATTTGCATGTTCGCCTCCCCACCAGATCCCCTTATTTCCGGCAGTGAGGCTTGGAAAATGTGGAGGTTTCTATCTAAGACACGGTTGGCTTTCTGAACATCTTCCCCTGACTGCGATCTTGGGACAAACCATCTTCCAGAAGATGGGAAGGAGCCTTAACCCCTGGTCTGCTTCCATAGGGAAGTCGAGGAGGCCTGCTTCCAGGGGCCAGACTGCTCTGAGGGAGAGTGGTGAGAAGGCCCTTCCCCAATCTCACCAGCCAAAGAAAGTCACTTCTCTTTCTAGGGGGGAGGAAAGAAGAGTGAAGAGAGGCAGATGGGCTTCCCCCTCATACTTCTCTCCTGGGAGTGGAGGGAAAGTGGAAGCATGGGGAGTGGGGGACACACTCCCCTCACTGACCCCCATGAGGAAGTGCTTCAAGAAGGGCTGATATTTGTAGAGTCAGGTTTAAGAAGGAAGTGAGAAACAGTTTTTCCAAAGTCAGAAAGGAAATGGAAAAGCCCATATCGCGTGAATCTGTGGAAGGCTGAGAAGGATCCTGTATGAGACTCAGAATCCAAAGTTCAAATACTCCCCAGCTTCGGCAAGGCTGTGAGAAGGTGGGGAATTGTTTAATCTCTCTAGACCCCCCTTCAGCCATCCATCAAACATCTGTCATGACCCTGGTAGGGTGAGAAGATGGCAGAAGGGCTGGGTGGACTCAATATTACCTATTGTCTTCGGTAACAGTAATAACCAGTGTCCCACTCAAGAAATGGGTGACTGGGGAATCCACACCTCTGCCATCTGGTGGCTGGCCCTCCCTCATTGACTCCCTTCCCCACTTTCCTGCCACGTCTACCCACCTCACCAACTTCCTCCAGCATCAACGCTGCCCCAGGACCCCAAGAGACTGAACTTACGTTTCCTGGCCCCTCAAATGCTATAGCAGTTAACACTTAAGAATTCTCCCACACTAACCGTACACTCTATGCCCTTCAACCATGCTTCTGATGCTATCACCACCTCTGATTCTGAGGTTCTAGGAATTCGCATGTCTCAGAAATGAGCCCCCCCCTTTTTTAAATTTTTATTGGAGTAGAGTTGATTTACAATGTTGTGTTAGCTTCTGCTGTACAGCAAAGTGAATCAGTTATACATATACACAGAGCCACTCTTTTTTAGATTATTTTCCCATATAGGTCATTACAGAATATTGAGTACAGTTCCCTGTGCTATACAGTAGGTCCTTATCAGTTATCTATTTTATATATAGTAGTGTGTATATGAGCCCCCTTTTTATCAGATGCAGCTCTGAATTCAGCAGAGAAAAATCTCCCACAGCACAAGCAAGCCTGCAACCCCAGAGCTCTTCCTAAAAGTTAGACGTTGATGACAAATTCTCTAGCCATATTTTCTCCAACTGCACTTACTGTCATGTGTTACTCAACCTGGACAAGGTCTGCCCAATCATCAGATGCCTCCTACAGCTGAGGACCACAGGTTCTGGAGGGACTCACATGGCCAAGATCCCACTGCAAGAGAGAGGCTAAGGAGGCGGCGTCCTAGGAAGTTTCTTCCCGCCTGCTGAGACTAGGGTAGGTAAAACATGCCTCTGTCCCCCAGCTGGTGCAGATGTGTCAAACCCCTTGAAGTCTGGCTCAGTCTCAGACTCTGCATATTTGCTTATAAACACTTGTAGAGCACCTTCTATGTACCAGGTACAGTATGAAACACTTTACAGACGTTACCTTATTTACTCTTCATAACAGCCTGAGGTGTGCAACCTGCGGGAATCTACTTAACCTCTCTGGGTCTCAGTTTCTCCATTTGAAAAGGGGGATTCCAAAAATAGGGTTTGGTGTGACAGCCTCCTGAGTTAACACACTTCAAGCACTTAGAACAGTACCTGGCACAGAGCAAGTGCTACTTGATTAAGTATTTGTGGTGTAAATAATGGGACAAGGACAGTGATAGATGCAGGAACACAGAGGAGGAAGACGGACCCCTACCCCAGTCTTAGCAGGTGAGAGAAAATTTCCTAGGAAGCCACCTACTTGGCAAAGAGCTAAGCCACCTTCATGCTAGGGGACTAGAGGGGACATTTGGTCTAGTCCCCTCCAACAGCCAAATACGAAACGCAGCTTCGGATGAGAGTTAATACTCCTTCCAAGACATAAAGCTGATTTTGCTAGTCCTTATTTACAGGCGTACTAACATTGGACAACTCATGTTCCATCTGACCAACCCTGAGAACAATGCCAAAGGTTTCCTGTAATGAAAGGGACTAAAAATACTTTTTGATGATGGAGAGAGTGGAAGTTGGGCAACACCAACTGGGTGAAATACGGAAATGATACCAAATGGCCCAAGCAGCCAAGCAAGCAGCCCACCTGGCCTTTGATCTCTCAGTTTTGCCCCAAGACTTGGTATATCTTGTTTTGTTCCAAGAAGCCACACTGTGTCTCTGTGTTTGCAAGCTCCACCTAATTTTCTAGAGAAAAAGTTAGTCAACCGGGACTAATGCTGAATTAGAGAGTCAGATGATTGTCAGCAACTGAACACCTAAATAATATAACTTTCTCTTCTTTGCAACCCTTTGAAAGAGCTTTAAGAACTGGGAATTTGTTCGGTGCTTTTGGAACTGAACAACCACCTTCATGTTTATTACCAAATTATTGTTATAATCAGATACATTTCATACACGGCCGTATTTTTTGTTAAATTTAACTTTTTTGTTAAATTTAATGATTTTGTTAAATCATGGTGGAATGGTTTTTATAGTTTGTAAAACTCGTCATATATATTATTTCCTTTTCTTCTCATCCCCTCTCATCTCAATGACAGGTACTCAGTGTCCCCACCACAACCACCCCTTTTTACAGATGAAGAAACTGAGGCACAAAGAAGTGAGGAGCTTGTCTGAGATCACACTGCCAGCAGATGACAGCCTTCTGATGGTACACCAGCCCTTCCTTCCACTCCTCCCTGCCGATCCCCTGGAATTCCATTTTACTCTGTTTGGGGCGTCTTCATTGTTATAAATCTTCTCTGTTTATTTTGGCCGATCTCCAAAACAGGCCTCAGCCCGGCCAAGAGGAACCTTCTCTTTCTCTTTGCAAGTAAATTTTTCCTCTTCTGTCTGGAAAAGGTGGCTCGGCGGCCAATTCAGTGAGCAATTCAGTGATTTAGGAACAAATATGTGGTACAGCTGAGTCTCTCCAGATGTTGAGCTAAATAAGGCACAACTGGACTTTTGGGGTCTGACACCTCTTTAAGCCAAACAGGGGGGAAAGGGAGCCCCAAGTGCACTTGGGAGAGTAGTGATAATATACTTATTCAAGATTGCTTACTATGTGCAGACACTCTACCAAGAGCTGGGACTCAGGATGACTAGCTGGTAAATTACATGATTATATGATAAACAATGACAATTTTCTTCCTTTCAGTTTCCCCCCTTGCAGGAGGATTTTCCACCCTTGCACTGCTGAACTCAGGAGTGGCTGTATGACTTGTATTAGCCAACAAAAAAGTACACAGAGGTGACACACGTCTCCTAACCCGTGTTGGGCTTCTCCCTTCCACGTGCCACATAGACAGGCAATGTTCCAGATAGGGGCTGCCCTGGGTCCTAGAGAGGGGTGGAGAAGCCGAGCTTCAGCCCATCCATAACAGCCACATAGTGTGACCAAGCCCTGTTTCTCTGCTGTGTGGTAAACCACTGATGTTTCCAGATTGTTGTTACAGCAGCAGGATCTAGTCTCTCCCAACTGGTAAATTTGCATGAGATCCCACAGCTAGTAAATGATTGAGCCCAAATGGTTCTTCAGCATTGAATGAATGCTTACTAAGTTGGATTAACTATGCTAAGTGCTTGCCATATATTATCTTAATTAATCCTTGCAATGACCCCATAACCTCTCTATATAGTTCTTATCCCAATATTTCAATCAAGGACATTTTGGCTCACACAGCTTGTAAGGACTATATCTGGGACCTGAACCCAGATTGCTCTGAATTCATGTTCCAGTTTCATAATTACTAATTCATGCTTTATCTTTGTTCGCTTCTTCACGACACAAAGCTTGAGAAATTGAAAAGAGTAGAATGAATGTGCTGACCACCGTCAGACCGTCAGATGGGTACTCATGCACTTATTAAGTCAAGAGAGTAATGTGAACTGCCCCAACTTATGAACAATTACTGAAGGAACACCTTGTGAGTGAACAAAGGAGGTGGAAGTATTCAGCGCTTCCTTGACACTCCTCCATTC
>NW_006774075.1:2846991-2857772 GCF_000442215.2 Lipotes vexillifer
TTCCTGCTAACTCCTTCCTCAGTTCAGAAATCTTGCTCAGCTACTGACCCAGAGTTCATACCTTCTCTCTTGTCAGTGCACAAAAAATATAAGAGCTACCTTCCACTCTGACAAAAGACCAACCATGCATGGGGAACAGAAACAACAAAGACTTTGGAAGGAAACAGATCAGAGTTCAAGTTCTGACTTTGCTGCTTACCGGATTTGGGACCTTAGGCAAGTTGTTTGGGTAAGTCTGCACCTGTAAAATGGAATAAAAGCGATAATTATGCCTACCTCACTGGACTATTGGGAGGAGAAAACGGGGTCATTTGACAAATACCTTGGGTGGGACCTGGCATATCACAGGTACTTGATGGATGTTAGTTCCCTTAGGAATTTACCCAAAAAGCATTGTGTGGACCTTCTGTTTTCCTGTCTGTCCTTTACCCTTTGCCCCTAACCACACCCACAACACACCCCTTCCAGCTCAAGCCAAAGGAGCTTCTGGTTCCCAGATGGGTATGTTTCCTGATTTGATTTGGACCTGAACACACATCTTTGCCCTGAGAATGTGGTTTGGAAATGGAGCCTGGATGTCTTGAAAAGCAGGCTGAGCTTAAAGAACATTGAGTTAAACCACAGACAGGTTTGGAAACTAATTATTTTGTGGAATATCATTTACAGGGGAAAATGCAAACCACGTTCCAAATACCTCCCAGCAAACATATGGATCTTAATCCGTTGGAAATGAGAGATAAATACACATGCGTCTATTTGTACCAATCATTTCCTCAAATGTATTTATTCCAATCATTAAACAAAAATTATACATTTTGACCATTTTCAACTAACTCCTACAGTTACCAAACAGTGACCAATAAAATACCATTTCCATTTTTTCCTCAGCCCTTCAGCCCTCAAGGTGAAATGCAGAGCAGGGGACCCAAAAGTCAACCTGAGGCCCATGTGCCCTCTGAGTCATTGAGCTCCTCACCTTTTTTTTAAGAGGGTCAGAGTAAAGGAACGCTTTTTAAGCATATAACTCCTTCCATAGTGAAGGTTGAAGGTCAGGGCTGGAAAGCCCAGAGGTTTCTTCAATGAAGGTACGGAGAAAAGTTCCATTTGACCTTTGGCACACTGACATTTTCTCTCCATTCACAAAATTGACCAAATTGAAAAGACAGCATGGTGGGTGTTTCTTCACCATGTCATCCATGTAATTCAGAGTCTCTCCTGGACACAGACAAATATTACTGAGTGGCCAAGAAGGACAGAGACAGGGCCCAAGGACTCAGATAGACCTGAGTTCAAATCCTGTTTCTGATATGAACAACTTCTGTAATGGACGCAGGAGGTAAGCCTGTGGGCTGCAGTTCCTCAGCCATAAAATGGGAATAAGAATTTCTACTTCACAGGGCATTGCGAGACTTAAAGATGTTGTACAAAAGCATCTGTGCACAATAAGTATTCAAGGAATGACTACTGTCATCTTTAATAGAATCTAAGGTCAAGTTGGCAATCTGGTGTTAGGAATATCGGGTGAAAAAGAACTGCTTTTAAAAAATGCATGAGAATGAGTTGCAAACATCAGACTAAGGATTTATCCAGTCTCTTTTACTATTCTCACATTTCAGATTTACTCAGAAAATTATGGAGTTGGGATTTCTGATCAAAATGAAATCTTCCTATAGATTAAATTTATTACTTTAAGAAGCCTATTATACTTTTCAAGTTAAAAAATGAAAAGATTTTTAAATTAATTATTATTTTTAAATTATTTTTAATTAATTAATTAATTAATTTTAAATTTATTATTATTATTGTTTTTTTCTTTTGCGGTACATGGGCCTCTCACTGTTGTGGCCTCTCCCGTTGCGGAGCTCCGGACGCGCAGGCCCAGCGGCCAGGGCTCACGGGCCTAGCTGCTCCGTGGCATGTGAGATCTTCCCGGACCGGGGCACGAACCCGTGTCCCCTGCATCGGCAGGCTGACTCTCAACCGCTGTGCCACCAGGGAAGCCCTTAAATTAATTATTAATTTAATTAATTTTAAAATTAATTAAAATTATTTTTAATTTAATTACTTTTTAAGTAAAAAATGCAAAGATTTTAATTAATTATTAATTATATTTTAAAATTAATTATTTTAAAATAAATAATTTAATTATTTTAAATTAATTATTTTTAAATTAATTATAATTTTAAATTAATTATTTTTTAAATTAATTAATGCTTTAGGGAATATGTAGAGGTCAATATAAAGTGAAGTGGAGTGCAAAAAGTGGCCATAAATGTCTGTAATCCCTGTATGCATTCTTCATTGTAATACGATTTTGCTCCTCCTCCCATCATGAGATAAGAATTTATTTCTTGACTCCTTTGCCTCTAGGCTTAGCTGTGTGATTCACTTTGACCAATAGGTCAATAGCAAATGTGATGTAGACAGAGGCACACTGGGGTCTGCCCTCTCTTGCTTCCCTGAGAACACCAGGTGAAGCAGCTCAGAGTAGCATACTAGACGATGAGAAGTCACATGGAATAACAGTAGGCTTTCCCTGCTGGTAACAAACACTAACTTCCAGACATGTGAGTGAAACCATTTTGGACCATCCAGCCTCAGGTAAGCTACAAGATACCTGCAGCCATGAGACTGACTGCAAGTGAAACCAACAGATGAACCACTCAGCTAAGCCCAGTCCAAATTGCTGACCCATGGAATCAAGGGCAAGTAAAATAGTTGTTGTTTTAAGCAGTTTTGAGACAGTTTGTTATGCACAAAAGATAACACATGCACAAAGTCTTTCACAGGCAGTTCTGTGGGTGGCTGCAAGGTTCACAGTGAATCCTCAATCTCTAGGCACTATCCCCTAAGTCACATTGCCTTGGTCATAGTTTCTTGATCAAGAGTAAATCCTGAGCTTCCGGGAAGATGGCAGAAGAGTAAGACGCGGAGATCGCCTTCCTCGCCACAGATACACCAGAAATATATCTACACGTGGAACAACTCCTACAGAACACCTACTGAACGCTGGCAGAATACCTCAGACCTCCCAAAAGGCAAGAAATCCCCCACGTACCTGGGTAGGGCAAAAGAGAAAAGAATAAACAGAGACAAAAGGATAGGGACGGCACCTGCAGCAGTGGGAGGGAGCTGTGAAGGAGGAAAGGTTTCCACACACTAGAAGCCTCTTCGCGGGCGGAGACTGCGGGAGGCGGAGCGGGGAGCTTCGGAGCCACGGAGGAGAGCGCAGCCACAGGGGCGCGGAGGGCAAAGCGGAGAGATTCCCGCACAGAGGATCAGGGCGACCGGCACTCACCAGCCCGAGAGGCTTGTGTGCTCACCCGCAGGGCTGGGCGGGGCTGGGAGTTGAGGTTCGGGCTTCGGTCGGAGCACCGGAAGAGGACTGGGGTTGGCGGTGTGAACACAGCCTGCAGGGGGTTAGTGCACCACGGCTAGCCCGGAGGGAGTCTGAGGAAAAGTCTGGACCTGCCGAAGAGGCAAGAGACTTTTTCTTACCTCGTTGTTTCCTGGTGCGCGAGGAGAGGGGATTCAGAGCGCTGCTTAAAGGAGCTCCAGAGACAGGCGCGAGCCGCGGCTAAAAGCGCAGACCCCAGAGACGGGCCTGAGACACTAAGGCTGCTGCTGCCGCCACCAAGAAGCCTGTGTGCGAGCACAAGTCACTATCCACACCCCGCTTCCGGGGAGCCTGTGCAGCCCACCACTGCCAGGTTCCCAAGATCCAGGGACAACTTCCCCGGGAGAATGCACGGCGCGCCTCAGGCTGGTGCAACGTCACGCCGGCCGCCTTCGGCTCACCGCACTCCGTGCCCCTCCCACCCCACAGCCTGAGTGAGCCAGAGCCCCGAGTCAGCGGCTCCTTTAACCCCGTCCTGTCTGAGCGAAGAACAGAAGCCCTCTGGCGACCTACAAGCAGAGGCGGGGCCAAATCCAAAGCTGAGCCCCTGGGAGCTGTGAGAACAAAGAAGAGAAAGGGAAATCTCTCCCAGCAGCCTCAGAAGCAGCGGATTAAAGCTGCACAATCAACTTGACGTACCCTGTATGTGTGGAATACATGAATAGACAACGAATCATCCCAAATTAAGGAGGTGGACTTTGAGAGCAAGATTTATGATTTTTTTCCCCTTTTCCTCTTTTTGTGAGTGTGTATGTGTATGCTTCTGTATGACATTTTGTCTGTATAGCTTTGCTTCCACCATTTGTCCTAGGGTTCTATCCATCTGATATTTTTTCTTTGTTTGTTTTTAAAATTTTTTTCTCTTAATAATTATTTTTATATTTTAATAACTTTATTATATTTTATCTTACTTTATTTTATTTTACTTTATCTTCCTTCTTTCTTTTTTCCTTCCTTCCCTCCTTCCTTCCTTCCTCCCTCCCTCCCTCCCTCCCTCCTTTCTTTCTTTCTTTCTTTCTCTCTTTCTTTCTTTCTTTCTTTCTTTCTTTCTTTCTTTCTTTCTACTTCTACTAATTCTTTCCTTCCACTTTTTCTCCCTTTTATTCTGAGCCGTGTGGATGAAAGGCTCTTGGTGCTGCAGCCAGGAGTCACTGCTGTGCCTCTGAGGTGGGAGAGCCAACTTCAGGAAACTGGTCCACAAGAGACCTCCCAGCTCCACATAATATCAAATGGTGGAAATCTCCCAGAGACCTCCATCTCAACACCAGCACCCAGCTTCACTCAATGACCAGCAAGCTACAGTGCTGGACATCCTATGCCAAACAACTAGCAAGACAGGAACATAACCCCACCCATTAGCAGAGAGGCTGCCTAAAATCATAATAAGTCCACAGACACCCCAAAACACACCACCAGACGTGGACCTGCCTACTAGAAAGACAAGATCCAGCCTCATCCACCAGAACACAGGCACTAGTCCCCTCCACCAGGAAGCCTACACAACCCACTGAACCAACATTAGCCACTGGAGACAGACATCAAAAACAATGGGAACCACAAACCTGCAGCCTGCAAAAAGAAGACCTCAAACACAATAAGATAAGCAAAATGAGAAGACAGAAAAACACACAGCAGATGAAGGAGCAGATAAAAACCCACCAGACCTAACAAATGAAGAGGAAATAGGCAGTCTACCTGAAAAAGAATTCAGAATAATGATAGTAAAGATGATCTAAAATCTTGGAAATAGAATAGAAAAAATGCAAGAAACATTTAACCTAGAAGGACCTAGAAGAACTAAAGGACCTAGAAGGACCTAGAAGAACTAAAGATGAAACAAACAACAATGAACAACACAATAAATGAAATTAAAAATACTCTAGAAGGGATCAATAGCAGAATAACTGAGGCAGAAGAATGGATAAGTGACCTGGAAGAGAAAATAGTGGAAATAACTACTGCAGAGCAGAATAAAGAAAAAAGAATGAAAAGAACTGAGGACAGTCTCAGAGACCTCTGGGACAACACTAAATGCGCCAACATTCGAATTATAGGGGTCCCAGAAGAAGAAGAGAAAAAGAAAGGGACTGAGAAAATATTTGAAGAGATTATAGTTGAAAACTTCCCTAATATGGGAAAGGAAATAGTTAATCAGGTCCAGGAAGCACAGAGTCCCATACAGGATAAATCCAAGGAGAAATACGCCAAGACACATATTAATCAAACTGTCAAAAATTAAATACAAAGAAAACATATTAAAAGCAGCAAAGGAAAAACAACAAATAACACACAAGGGAATCCCTATAAGTTTAACAGCTGATCTTTCAGTAGAAACACTGCAAGCCAGAAGGGACTGGCAGGACATATTTAAAGTGAGGAAGGAGAAAAACCTGCAACCAAGACTACTCTACCCAGCAAGGATTTCATTCAGATTTGATGGAGAAATTAAAACCTTTACAGACAAGCAAAAGCTGAGAGAGTTCAGCACCACCAAACCAGCTTTACAATAACTGCTAAAGGGACTTCCCTAGGCAAGAAACACAAGAGAAGGAAAAGACCTACAATAACGAACCCAAAACAATTAAGAGAATGGGACTAGGAACATACATATCGATAATTCCCTTAAATGTAAATGGAATAAATGCTCCCACCGAAAGACACAGATTGGCTGAATGAATTCAAAAACAAGACCCATATATTTGCTGTCTACAAGAGACCCACTTCAGACCTCAAGACACATACAGACTGAAAGTAAGAGGATGGAAAAAGATATTTCATGCAAATGGAAACCAAAAGAAAGCTGGAGTAGCAATTCTCATATCAGACAAAATAGACTTTAAAATAAAGACTATTAGAAGAGACAAAGAAGGACACTACATAATGATCAAGGGATCAATCCAAGAAGAAGATATAACAATTATAAATATTTATGTGCCCAACATAGAAGCACCTCAATACATACGGCAAATACTAACAGCCATAAAAGGGGAAATCGACAGTAACACATTCATAGTAGGGGACTTTAACACCCCACTTTCACCAATGGACAGATCATCCAAAATGAAAATAAATAAGGAAACACAAGCTTTAAATGATACATTAAACAAGACGGACTTAATTGATATTTATAGGACATTCCATCCAAAAACAACAGAATACACATTTTTCTCAAGTGCTCATGGAACACTCTCCAGGATAGATCATATCTTGTGTCACAAACAAGCCTTGGTAAATGTAAGAAAATTGAAATTGTATCAGGTATCTTTTCTGACCACAACGCTATGAGACTAGATATCAATTACAGGAAAAGATCTGTAAAAAGTACAAACACATAGAGGCTAAACAATACACTACTTAATAACGAAGTGATCACTGAAGAAATCAAAGAGGAGATAAAAAAATACCTAGAAACAAATGACAATGGAGCCACACTGACCCAAAATCTATGGAATGCAGCAAAAGCAGTTCTAAGAGGGAAGTTTATAGCAATACAATCCTACCTTAAGAAACAGGAAACACCTCGAATAAACAACCTAACTTTGCACCTAAAGCAATTAGAGAAAGAAGAACAAAAAAACCCCAGAGTTAGCAGAAGGAAAGAAATCATAAAAATCAGATCAGAAATAAATGAAAAAGAAATGAAGGAAACAATAGCAAAGATCAATAAAACTAAAAGCTGGTTCTTTGAGAAGATAAACAAAATTGATAAACCATTAGCCAGACTCATCAAGAAAAAAAGGGAGAAGACTCAAATCAATAGAATTAGAAATGAAAAAGGAGAAGTAACAACTGACACTGCAGAAATAAAAAAAATCATGAGGGATTACTACAAGCAACTCTATGCCAATAAAATGGACAATCTGGAAGAAATGGACAAATTCTTAGAAATGCACAAACTGCCAAGACTGAATCAGGAAGAAATAGAAAATATGAACAGACCAATCACAAACACTGAAATTGAAACTGTGATTAAAAATCTTCCAACAAACAAAAGCCCAGGACCAGATGGCTTCACAGGCGAATTCTATCAAACATTTAGAGAAGAGCTAACACCTATCCTTCTCAAACTCTTCCAAAATATAGCAGAGGGAGGAACACTCCCAAACTCATTCTACGAGGCCACCATCACCTTGATACCAAAACCAGACAAGGATGTCACAAAGAAAGAAAACTACAGGCCAATATCACTGATGAACATAGATGCAAAAATCCTCAACAAAATACTAGCAAACAGAATCCAACAGCACATTAAAAGGATCATCCACCATGATCAAGTGGGGTTTATTCCAGGAATGCAAGGATTCTTCAATATACGCAAATCAATCAACATGATACACCATATTAACAAATTGAAAGAGAAAAACCATATGATCCTCTCAATAGATGCAGAGAAAGCTTTTGACAAAATTCAACACCCGTTTATGATAAAAACCCTACAGAAAGTAGGCATAGAGGAAACTTTCCTCAACATAATAAAGGCCATACATGACAAACCCACAGCCAACATCATCCTGAATGGTGAAAAACTGAAAGCATTTCCACTAAGATCAGGAACAAGACAAGGTTGTCCACTCTCACCACTCTTATTCAACATAGTTTTGGAAGTTTTAGCCACAGCAATCAGAGAAGAAAAGGAAATAAGAGGAATCCAAATTGGAAAAGAAGAAGTAAATCTGTCACTGTTTGCCGATGACATGATACTATATAGAGAGGATCCTAAAGATGCTACCAGAAAACTACTAGAGCTAATCAATGAATTTGGTAAAGTAGCAGGATACAAAATTAATGCACAGAAATCTCTGGCATTCCTATACACTAATGATGAAAAATCTGAAAGTGAAATCAAGAAAACACTCCCATTTACCATTGCAACAAAAAGAATAAAATATCTAGGAATAAACCTACCTAAGGAGACAAAAGACCTGTATGCAGAAAATTATAAGACACTGATGAAAGAAATTAAAGATGATACAAACAGATGGAGAGATATACCATGTTCTTGGATTGGAAGAATCAACATTGTGAAAATGACTCTACTCCCCAAAGCAATCTATAGATTCAATGCAATCCCTATCAAACTACCACTGGCATTTTTCACAGAACTAGAACAAAAAATTTCACAATTTGTATGGAAACACAAAAGACCCCGAATAGCCAAAGCAATCTTGAGAACAAAAAATGGAGCTGGAGGAATCAGGCTGCCTGACTTCAGACTATACTACAAAGCTACAGTAATCAAGACAGTATGGTACTGGCACAAAAACAGAAAGATAGATCAATGGAATAGGATAGAAAGCCCAGAGATAAACCCATGCACATATGGTCACCTTATCTTTGATAAAGGTGGCAGGAACGTACAGTGGAGAAAGGACAGCCTCTTCAATAAGTGGTGCTGGGAAAACTGGACAGGTACATGTAAAAGTATGAGATTAGATCACTCCCTAACACCATACACAAAAATAAGCTCAAAATGGATTAAAGACCTAAATGTAAGGATGTGGCACATATATACAATGGAATATTACTCAGCCATAAAAAGAAACGAAATTGAGCTATTTGTAATGAGGTGGATAGACCTAGAGTCTGTCATACAGAGTGAAGTAAGTCAGAAAGAGAAAGACAAATACCGTATGCTAACACATATATATGGAATTTGAGAAAAAAAAATATGATGAAGAACCTAGGGGTAAGACAGGCCTAAAGACACAGACCTACTAGAGAATGGACTTGAGGGTATGGGGAGGGGGAAGGGTAAGCTGTGACAAAGCGAGAGAGAGGCATGGACATATATACACTACCAAATGTAAGGTAGATAGCTAGTGGGAAGCAGCCGCATAGCACAGGGAGATTAGCTGGGTGCTTTGTGACCGCCTGGAGGGGTGGGATAGGGAGGGTGGGAGGGAGGGAGATGCAAGAGGGAAGAGATATGGGAACATATGTATATGTATAACTGATTCACTTTGTTATAAAGCAGAAACTAACACACCATTCTAAAGCAATTATACTCCAATAAAGATGTAAACAAACAAACAAACAATAGCATTGCAGGAGGACAAACCATGAAGCTCAGAAAAGTCTACATTAGAATCATATTAGCAGTGTGATAGAAGGCCATAGCAACCACAAAAATAACTAAATATCCCCTTTTTCTGAATAACCAATACAATAGCCCCACTTTTAGACTACTGTTTTGTAGATAAAATTTATTTAAAAATCCAATCACTAAACTGCCATAATTTCTTCACAGCATCTAATAGGTAACCATCTCTCCTTTATTTAATCCCTCCTTAAAACCTTCTACCACAATCTTAAATCTTAGAAGAGGCCTCCCCACTCCAACTTTCTTGGGACATCTTCATTTCCTCTGGGGTGTACTTTCTTTGCTATATCAAACTCAATAAACCTAATTTTATTTAAAAAAAAAAAAGAGTAAATCCTGTTTGAGATTGGACCTATCACACTTCCTCTCACATCACAGCAGTGCTTTAGATGGCTAGTCCCCCAGCTGTCCTGCTGAGGGTCTGGGGTTGCCTTGGTTCTGCTCTTTTCAAGGCCTGGTTGTTCTAGTTCCTTAGATTTGATGAGCTTCCCTTGTATCTTTCAGATAAATTCCATTTCTCCTCAACATAGCTAGCTTTGGTTTCTGTTGCCTGTACACCCTCCCCCAAATTCTCTTTTTTTAAAAAATAAATGTATTTATTTATTTTTAGCTGCATTGGGGTCTGCGTTGCTGGGCACAGGCTTTCTCTAGTTGCGGTGAGCGGGAGCTACTATTCGTTGCGGTGTGTGAGCTTCTCATTGTGGTGGCTTCTCTTGTTGCAGAGCACGGGCTCTAGGCTCATGGGCTTCAGTAGTTGTGGCACACGGGCTCAGTTGCTGTGGCTCATGGGCTCTAGAGCACAGGCTCAGTAGTTGTGGTGAATGGGCTTAGTTGCTCCACGGCAAGGTGAGATCTTGCCGGACCAGGGCTCGAACTCATGTCCCTTGCATTGGCAGGTGGCTTCTTAACCACTGCGCCACCAGGGAAGTCCCCTCCCCCAAATTTTTTTTAAAAATTTTATTGACATATAGTTGATTTACAATATCATATTAGTTTCAGGTATACAGCATAGTGATTCAATATTTTTACAGATTATAATCCATTAAAAGTTATTACCAGATAATGGGCATAATTCCCTGTGCTATACAGTATATCCTTGTGGCTTGTCTATTTTATACATAGTAGTTTGTATCCCTTAATCCCACAACCCCAAAATTCTTAAAATAAAAGTTCCCTTTGAAGAGTTTGACCCTCCATATTCCTGAGGAAAAGGTAGTCGGTGAGGATGCTTGAATGTTCCTTGTACACAGAACAGCATGCTGGCCTCTGCAGAGGAGGAAAGAG
>NW_006774075.1:2857782-2877979 GCF_000442215.2 Lipotes vexillifer
CTCATGGAGTTTCCAATGTAAGAGTCCTCCTGGCTCAATTTGCTGCCTCCATTTGCCCTTGATTTGTAGACTGGTAACTAAAGAGAATTCTGCCAAGTCAATACACTTTGAATTATTCCTAATTAACTTGAATTCTAAGACCATGTGTGATCCTTGGCTTTACCGGGAAAACCCACAAGCAGATCTGATTCTTCACTACTTGCCTAAGGTCATTCATATCCTTGAAAGATAAGGACCTAAAAGTCACTTCTCTTTCTGAGTATCCTACAGCCCAAAAGGGATCTAATGCTTTTCCTTCCTTGTGACTTTTAAGACTTACTTATTCATTCTCTCTCTCTCTCTCTCTCTCTCTCTCTCTCTCTCTCTCTCTCACCCCTTTTAGAATTCAGGTGATATAAGAAAAAACATTCAACTTACTGATCGTGTCTTTCACTTTCACTTTTACTTTCACCTGGGACGGGAGGGTTGACAGGAGACCTGAGAGTGAACTTCTTTTTTAGAAGGATTATGAGACCCTGAAAGAGGCCTGGAGAGGTGAAGGAGGATGCCCAAGGTCACAGAGCCTTATTTCCAGTCCAGGCTTGTTGTCATTCACTCTCCTGCTTTTTCTACTACATGCCTGCTTTTCCAAGAAGAAAGCAATGGAAGCTGAGTTGAGGAGTTGGGGGTGAGTGGTGTCATGCCCTTTATTTACAGTCATTAGAAATGATAACTCCACCGTCTTCCATGGCTATCAAGATGAGCCTATTTCAATACTTCTCCCAAAGCAAATTTACTTTAAAGTTGTCTCTGTGATATCAATAAATGTTCCACAAAAAAAGAGGCATTCCCTCAGTAAATAAGATTCGAACTAATTAATTTCTTTACTACCGCACATCTCTGAATCTTTAGTATATTTCAAATGAATCTCCAAGGGGAAGATATAGTGTGATATTAGCTGTGGTCCACCTTATGCTGCCATAACAAAGAGACTTTAAAATACAAGGGCCAAAATAGAAGTTAATTTCTCTTTGATTTATCAATACAGAGAGTGGCCCAAGTCTCTTCCAGTCTCAACACATGGCTTCCAAGATGGCACCAGTGGTTACCATTTCTCAGGCAGGGGAAATCGAAAGAGAGAGTTTAGGGCAAGAGGTTTTCCCTTTAAGGAGATAACATGGAATTACACCATCATTTGTGCTTACATCCCACTGGCCTGAACTCAGCCATACGGACACAGATATAAAGGAAGCTAAGAGATGCAGTCTCTGGTTAGGTACTCAAACATCAGGCCAAAACTCAGAGCGTTCTATCACCAAAATGCAAAAAGAGAATAAACACCAAAGGAAAATTAACAGTTTCTCATTGTCCCCAAATTTATTTACTCACAAAACTCTTCTTTTATGCGATGTTCCTCAGGACTGGTACTCCATTAAATAATTCGTCTGTCAGGATAGGATAGTTAACGATGCAGGAAAAACCAACCTCCAACCTCAGGAGTTTCAAAGAACATCAGTTTAGTTATCACTCGACTATGTGTCCGTAGTGGGTTTAGGGATAAGAAGAGAGGGTCTGTTCTTCTCTGTGAGAAGGTTGCTGGAGGAGCTGTCATCTAGAACAGTCCTGATTGCCAGGGCAGAAGGGCAAAGGGTGTGGATGAATCGGACACCACCACATCTAAACCTGAGGCAATCGATGTAGCACCTGATGGTTTTTCGTAGCATGCATGTCTCTCAAGCCAGGCCTTTACGCCTAGAACTGAGCAGGCTTAGACAGATCCACCTGGTTCCCCCGCAGTGTTCCTGAGTCTATTGAGGAGAAAGGGGTCCCCTTCTGTCTCCTTTGCGCCAATCTTCCACCATGCTGTGCCAGTTGGAACACCAAATACAAGCTCTGGATGATTGTGGTAACTGGCAAAAATGTCTCCATATCCTACTCTTCCTATATCTACACTCACACTCTCAAGAGGCAGAGACTATTTCTCCAGCCCTTGAATCTGGTCTGGGCTTGTGACTTGCTTTGACCAATGGAATGAGGCAGAAGTGACACCATGCCAGTTCTGGGCCTCAGGAGCCCTTGTACACTTCCACTCCCTTTCCCTCAGAAGGCTGCCTTCACTATGGGATCAGTATATGATCATTGTGTGATCAAGTCCCTGGAGGAGTCATCTGCTGGAGGATGACAGGTCACATGGAGTAGAAACGAGCCATCCCAGCTGAGGTCACTCCAGATAGGCCCATTCCAGCCACCCCAGCAGCTGTCTGCAGATACATGGCTGAGCCCAGCTGAGCCAAGTTCAGATTGGTGACCCACAGCTAGATAAATTGTTATTGTTTTACATAACTAAGTTTGGGGTAGCGTGGGGCATATGAAAGCTAACTGACATAGTGATTTAAGCAGAAAAGGAACTGATCAAAAGGTTGTATCCCCTGAAAAACCAGGGCACTGTGAGGCTTAAAGGCTGTGCCCAGAATGACACAGTAGAACTGGGCTGGCACAGAACCACTGTACCTGCTGCTGTGGACACCAGCACTGAGACCATACTGTGACCCAGGACCGGGGACCCTGGTAGCGGCCACTGGGACCACTGTCCTCAGGGAAGTGGATGGAGCTCTTTTTTGTTTTGTTTTGTTTTGTTTTTGGGGTACGCGGGCCTCTCACTGCTGTGGCCTCTCCCGTTGCGGAGCACAGTCTCTGGACGCGCAGGCTCAGCGGCCATGGTTCACGGGCCCAGCCGCTCCGCGGCATGTGGGATCCTCCCGGATTGGGGCACGAACCCGCCTCCCCGGCATCGGCAGGCGGACTCTCAACCACTGCTCCACCAGGGAAGCCCTGGATGGAGCTCTTATTGCTGTCACCTGTCCCCAGAATTAGCTCACATACAGGCAAGATATTCTATAAAATATATAACACGCAAAGGAAAGGGCAGTGAACCAACAAAGCAAGAGACCTGGAGCTAGCGTCCAGGAAGCCCCTAGTGCTGCTAGACATTAACCCTTTAGTAGCTGAAAGGGAGAGGTTTAGCACAGAAATCCTGGGGCAGGAGCCAGGGCCCTTGGGCAACATCTCTTTACCAACCATTACAAAGCATTCGAAGTTTTAACAACTAGTAATGCCATACCAGTGCATACCACATTCCCCTGCTAACTCAGTCTCTGGCAAGGAGACTAGAATTGCATGCTTGGATTAGATTAATCAAGATCCACCCCCATCTTGGAGAACTGGGGTTATGGTCACCTTTTCTGGGCCACTCAGTAGGTGAACAAAAGAATAAAATCAGGACTCTGCCAACAAGGAAGGAGGTGAGAAGGGAAGATGAATTGGCAAAAACGATTATTAGTGTCTGTGACACACCACAATCCACTCCTCATTGATAAGGTGGAGTGACAGATGCAGGACAGGGCAGCTCAAGGCCCAAGAGTTGGATCATTAGTGTACCCTGGAACATAGCAAGGGTCACAGAGGCCCAGGGTAACCACTGTCCCAGTCTACCTGTATCAGGGGTTTCCCAAGATGTGGGACTTTCCGTGCTAAAGCCGACAAAGCCTGGGACAGGTTGGTCACCCTATGGCAAGGGCCACTGGTCCAAGGTCTGCATGATGTTACTTAAGCAGAGTTAGAAAGGACCAGAGAGGTCGAGTGCCTTGACCAAGATCACACTGCTAATTCATTCATTCTTTTTCTTCAGTTAGTCACACGTTCAACGTCAATTACGTTTTACAACTCTGTGATTATTTTTCTTACAATTCTATGGTTAACGCTCTGTCTAGGATTGGGGAATCCAATTCACCCAACGATTTCAATTCAACAGAAAGAACTGAGGTCAGGAATACCAAGGCAGCTCCGAAACATGAAAGAACATCAAATTAACCTAAAGCAGCTGTAGCATCACTTCTGTCCTTTTTCCCTTTGGTAATTTGTTTTGCAGGTTGCATTTATATATAAAAATCAGGCTTCAGATTTCAGGATAAGCCCAGGAAAAACAAGAACTAGGAAAGATGGTTTCTTGTTTCCCTTTACAGCAATCCTCTATAATCAAAGCACTTCCAAACCCTCCACCCCATAAAAAAAAAAAAAAAAAGCTTGTGTCTGCATTTTTCCCCTCAGACAGAATGTTGACTTTCTTCTCTTTGTTTTGACACTTTCACTTCCTTTGCTGCAAGGTGAAGCGGACACCAGATTCAGGGTGCACAAGGCTCTCTCTGCAGTGTTTGATTTCACTCAAGCCTCCGAGAAGAACCCGTATTAAGAATTTCTCTTTAACATGATTGGTCTGCTCTATCCAGCGTTGTTGAGGTGAGTGAATCCTCTAATGAATTCTTGTTGTCACATTGGCCATAAAAATATGTAATATGGTTTAGTTCGTGATTTATGAATCAGTAAATTGCTTTTTGCCACTGCCACTTCAAGACGTGATAAACTAACCATTTCTTCTGCCAGTTCAGTCTCCACCCAGGAGTGTTCTGGTCACATTGCCTCCTCTCTGATGCGGCCTTAAATTACTCAGCAGAGACTGAGGCAGGCTTCAAAGGATGAGGTTTCTATGCTTTTCTTGCCTTCAAGCCAACAGCACAGCTTCGTAGGCCCTGTCCCATCTCCTTGTGATTTTCTAACTCCGTACTTTCTTTCACTTACCTAGCAGAGAAACACAAATTTTCTGGAATCAAAGACATCTCTATTCCCTCTTGGTAGTTTAAATTTTAGATGTTTCCTTTTTAATAAGGTCCTTCAGAAATGCATCCGTTGGTAGGTGATACTAATCAAGTTCCTGGTTTATTTGAAAGCTGGCAGCTTTCTCTCAGTACAAGGTTGGGTTCTGCTGACGATACAGAAGGGCCTGCAATGTACTTGCTATCCTCAAAATTGTAATCTAATTAAGAGACAAGAGTAGCGTTCATTCATACATACATTCAGGACACAACAATTGAGTGCCTACTGTATACTGGGTATTTGGGGAAACATTCAAGGGGTTTCCAAACTCTGAGCTCTCCCCCCAGGGCAGGGGTTGGGGATGGAGTTATGACAAAAGGGTCACAAATTCACAGATACCACAAGCATTGCCTGCACATTTTCATTCTCTTCTTATCCATGCCTTTATTTGACAAATATCTACTGAGTGCTCATATACATGTCTGGTGGAATAATGACTCAGATATGTCTGTGTATTTTCCAAAAGCATTTGGATGCAGTTGTAATGGATTAAATATAAACCCATTTAAAGGGTTTTCTGAATTTGTAATATCCTTTTGTCATTGAGTATTTTCTCAGTCAATGGTTGCCAGAAGTTCATTATTATCGTGGAACTGCACAGAAAGAGTTAACATTTAAAAAATGTTTCCTTATACCAAAAAAGGTGGGGACTCCTGAAAGAGAAGGCTAACACAGGGTACATAGTAATACCAGGTGTGGGGTTTGTAGGAGATCAGCCAAGAGTCTACAGGCAAAAAACCAGGGAGATGTGGGGAGAAACAGAGAAGACATCAATCCTCTGTTTGAGCAACCCTGAACCATGTCAGTGTATGGCCTGAAAAGGACAGTACTCTAAATGATGCATATAGTCCTTTTAAAATGATTTAATTATTTTATATAATTAGTATATATTACACATAACTAATAAATAAACCCAGAACATCCAAATCTTTGCCTCACTGAACAATCCTGATTATTTAGCTCCGTTTCTACAGTTTAAGTTTTTCAAAAGCAAAATATACTATAATTCTCTATGCCCACGGTTCTTTATACTTTTCCAAGTGCTTTCCCTACATATTGTTTGATGGAACATCATCAAGTCTGTGAAATGTGGACAGGACAGAAATCATTATTCTCATTCCTTTGTTTTTCCTTCCAGTTTTATTGAGATATAACTGACATGTAGCACTGTATGAGTTTACACTGTACAGCATGATGATTTGACTCACATACGTCATGAAATGATTATCACAATAAGTTTAGTGAACATCCATCTTCTCATTCAGATGCCACGTTAAAGAAATAGAAAAAAATGTTTCTCCTTGTGATGAGATCTCTGAGGGTCTACTCTCTTAACAACTTTCATACCTAACGTACAGCGGTGTTGACCGTATTTATCATGTTGTACGTTACATCCCTAGGACTCATTTATCTTCTCACTGGAAGTTTGCAGCTTTTGACTGCCTTCATCCAGTTCCCCCTCCCCACCCCACCTCCCACCTTTAGTAACCACAAACCTAATCTCTTTTTCTATGAGTTTGCTTGTTTGTTTGTTTTTGAAGTTTAACTGACCTACAGCACTATGTTATTTCCTATTGTACAACATAGTGATTTGATACTTTTATACATTTCAAAATGATCACCATAATTAGTCTAGTTACCCTCTGTCACCATACAAGGATGTAACATAATTATTGACCATATTCCCTGCACTGTACACATTATCCCCATTTCACAGATGAAGTTAGAGTGTTTAAGAATAGGCAATGAGTTATGCAGATACAAAATGGGCAAGGGTTAGCTAGGTAAAATGTCAGGAAAATAGGCTACGAATAAACTTAAAATGATCTTGGGACAGGGGCTTCCCTGGTGGCTGCAAGGCTGAGAATCCTCCTGCTAACACAGGGGACACGGGTTCGAGCCCTGGTCCGGGAAGATCCCACATGCCACAGAGCAACTAAGACCATGCGCCACTACTACTGAGCCTGCGCTCTAGAGCCCGCTAGCCACAACTACTAAGCTCGTGTGCCACAACTCCTGAAGCCCACGCGCCTAGAGCCCGAGCTCTGCAACAAGAGAAATCACAGCAATGAGAAGCCTGCACACTGCAATGAAGAGTAGCCCCCCCTCGCCACAACTAGAGAAGGCCCGTGTGCAGCAACGAAGATTCAATGCAGCCAAAAATAAATAAATAAATAAATAAATAAATTTATAAAAGACAAAAAAGATCTCGGGACATGTAACCCAGAATATGGGAAGGAGGGGGCAAACTAAAATCTCATTCTTCTACTGGTCATCATCCGAGTTCTAACTAAGAATGCCACGCTCACTTTAAATGCCAGTCTCTTAAAATTAAAGTAGAGACACTTTAAGAGGATGCAGAAAAAAAAAGGAACAAAAAATTTTTTTGAAAAAATGGGAAAAAAGTCTAGAAAAGGAAGCCCAAGAAGCAGTGATGTACGACAGGAAAAATCAAGGGCAAATGAGTGAGATTCCAGCTGGCTGAATGGGATTCAATCAGTTTGTCATTTCTGTTAACTGTACTTTCAGGGAACCATAATTCATGTGGCCTTAAAAAAAAAATCCTGAAGATTAAACTATATTGGGTCTCATTTTAGGCAATGCGTATTTAAGTGAAAGGCAGCAGTGTCAAAAGAATGGGTTTAGGTTTGAATTTTGCTTTCAGCGCACATTAGCTAGCAGGCAGTTACTTAATACTTAATCTCTGCGAACTTCAATTTTTTTCCTCTCTCAATGAGTGTGATAATACCTCAATTGCATAGCTGTTTCAAGGATTCGAGATGTTGTATGCAAAGCACCTAGTAGTGTACCCAGGACACAGCAGAAACTCAAGCAGGGGGAGCTGGTGTGTCGGCTGGTGGTGCTGCCTTAAATTAATGAGTTCTCATGGCCCGAGTACTAGACTCTGAGTAAAGACCTGGGTTTGGGTCCTGACTCTTTCACTTCGTAATTGTAAGATGAAATATTGTTCAAGGAATTTAGGTTTATTCATCCTGAATCTCTTCACTTATAAATATTTAAATTCTCTTTTTTCTTTTTAATATTTATTTATTTATTTGGCTGTGCCGGGTTTTAGTTGCGGCAAGCAGGATCTAGTTTCCTGAACAGGGATCGAACCCAGGCCCTCTGCACTGGGAGTGTGCAGCCTTAACCACTGGACCACTGGGGAAGTCCCTCTTATAAAAATGAGTATAATTTCTCTTCTTATTTTTAGTTTGAGGTTCAAATGAAATGACACATGTGAAATAGTTTTTAAATATAGATGTCATATAAAAATAGAATTTCATTGCTATCAAGTCTTCGAAAACTCATCATCTAGGTTAAAACAGACATGTCACTATATGTATAACAAAGGTATCACCATAAAATAGGAATACAGGTAGAATTCTACCTATGTTTTTAGAAGTCCGAATAACAACGACAACAACAACAACAAAAAAAGAAAACGCTCAAATCACAAGAAATTTTTATTAGCATAAAGGAAAATTTCTCAGTTTTAAGGATAAGGAAACATTTGAACAGGCGTACATGGGTCACCATGGCCTGTCCATCCCTAGGGTGGCATCACAAAGGATGAACAGCCATCTGCCCTGGGTAATTTATCAGAGAATCAGAGTCCTAAAGCTCCAGAGAGACCAGAGATAATTCAGCCCACCCTCCTTATTTGACTGAAGAGGAAACTGAGACCCAAGGAAGTGAAGTTACTCAATCAACAGGACATCACTGAGGGGGCCCGAGGGGGTGAGCCTGCCACCTGCCTCTGCCCTTAGCTTCTGCTCAGTGTTTTCCAGGACTACACTGTGGCTTCTGTTCAGATGCCTACCCCACTGGCTTTAAAATCTCCGCATCTCGTAAATGGGAAGGACCGGGAAGGAAATTTCAAGCTGTCTCCTAAACTAGAAGAGAAAATCGCCCTAGGATGTCCCCATGTAGGGCAATGAGGGGCTGAAAATTAACATCTTGAAGTTCCTCCCATCCGTATGCATTCATGATATCATCCAGGAAACATTTAAACAACATAGATGGAACAAAATATCTTGCCAGGTGGTAGCTTGTGATATATACAGACAGCCCCTGACTCACAAAGAAAGACTACAGAGATCCCATACATACAAACAGCTGCTGCCACCCGCCTGGTCCCCTCCACCTTGCAGCTGCCACGGGCTGTGTGAAAAAATTAAAAAAGAAAGAAAGGGGATAGAAAAAAACTTGGACCACTTGCAGATTCGGCACATTCAGAGGCAGAGGAAGGGAAGAAGCTGTGGAAACAGGAACCGCGTAAGGGAATGGACTCTCAGGATAAATTTTCAACCATGGGTGATCTAGCAGCAGTCCCTGCTCCCTTTGCCCTGAAAAAAATCCTCCCGGGAATGACAGTCCTCTCCCATCCATGCTGTCAGAAATTTTATCAATGTAGCATTTTGCCTCAAAGCCTTTTTGGACGAAGGAGGGCAGGTAATAAATAATAATTAATTTACCATTAAATTCTCTTTCAAGAATCACTTGCCTTTATAATAGTTAATAATAAAAGTATATACCTCATGGGATTGCTGCAAAGATGAAGTCAATCAAGTCCTTAGCACTGTGACATAACACTAAATGTTTTTAAAGTATTAGCTCTCAGGAATTCCCTGGCGGTCCAGTGATTAGGACTCCACACTTTCACTGCAGAGGGCGCTGGTTCAATCCCTGGTTAGGGAACTAAGATTCCCACAAGCCGCCTGGCACGGCCAAAAAAAACAAAAGAACAACAACAACAGAAAAACACTGACTTCCCTGGTGGCACAACGGTTAAGAATCTGCCTGCCAATGCAGGGGACACGGGTTCAGGCCCTGGTCCGCGAAGATGCCACGTGCCGTGGAGCAACTAATCCCGCGCGCCACAACTACTGAGCCTGTGCTCTAGAGCCCATGCTCCGCGACAAGAGAAGCCACAGCAGTGAGAAGCCTGCACACAGCAACAAAGAGTAGCCCCCGCTCGCCGCAACTAGAGAAGGCCCGCGCTCAGCAACAAAGACCCAACGCGCCAAAAATAAATAAATAAATAGATTCTTAAAAAATGTTTAAAGACAAAAAACAAGGTGTTAGCTCTCTTTATAACCAGTTATTCCCGTTTTGCAGATGAGACAACTGAGGCTTAGAGAAGTTAAATTACTTTCCCTAGGCCACATAACTTAGAAGTAGAATCAGTATTCAAACCTACATCTGTCTCCAAATCCTACAATTTTAACGACTGTGCTATAAACTGTCACGTGCTTAGCACTGGGGGTGGGGGTGAGGTGGCGGTGGAGGGATATTAGAGGCTATCATTCACAGATTAGCAAGAATTGAGTTAATTCTTGCTAATCTGTGAATTTCCTCCTGGACATCAACTGTGCTCTCCTGCATTCAGGAAACAGGAATTTTGATCGGCAAGGGGGTCAAGTAGGTTATTTGGGGAAAGAACAGGGAAGACTTGGGCAAGGGACCACAGCTTGACATTGAGTAGGAAGCCTGGAGACAGTGATGACCATAGATGGGAGATACAGAAAAAAAGAGCAGTTTGTGGGGAATCAGAGATGAACTATGACCCATGTGAAATTTCATCTAGGTCTGACCCAGGAAAGAGAGGGAAAGATTTCTATCTCCGCGTGCACCTCTCGCTCCACCCACGGCTACGCATAACTTATTAGTACTCTTGGTAGACTAGGAGAAAGGTTAAATAAACTCATGTGGGCTGGTTGGAAACACAAGGCTGAGTTCCAAACAAATGACTCGTAATTTAATACAATACGTGTACACTTTGGGTCTTCGCGGGCTGGGCGCTGTGCTGGGTGCTGGGAATACCAAAGGAAATACAAGACAAGGCCCCTGGCTTTGAGTAGCCTGGAGCCCTGTAGGGGAGAGACGTGTAAGCAACCAAGGGACAACGTGCTGAGTGTAATAGGAGAGGTGTGTACAAAGCGCCTTGGAGCACAGAGCAAGGCGACGGCGAAATTGCTTTTAAATCAACTTTTAGAATCCAACCCCTCTGCAAGTTGGGTACTGCATGCAATGCATTAGAAGTTATGGGAAGGACTCTCTTACCATTTCATTGTGAACGCACTCTTTCTTCAACAGAACTGTTGCCTGCTGTTTTCCTGGCAAGTGGTGGTATCAATACCTGTTGTTTTATTCGTTTTGTTTTTCCTAAGAGGTTAGAAAGGGTGTGAGGGGGTTGCATGGACTCTGACCTCAGACTGCTCTGTTTTAAATCTGACTTTCACTTACCAGTGATATGACCTTGACTTTACCTCTCTCAGTCTCAGTTTCCTTATCTGTAAAATGGGGCCAATAAAAACACCCTCTTTATAGAGTTCCTGGGAGGACTAATGAGCTAATACGTGCAAAGTGCATGTTCCAGAATGGAGTAAACGTCTCACTAAATCTGCCTATTGTTAACTGGGTGATAGATAGGAATTTCTGGCTTCAAATAACTTCATGAAGTTATTCAAGAGCTGTGTTTCTGAAAGAGTTTTAAATGATACACAGATGAGCATTTTAAATTTTTAATAGCATATGTTTATCTTCATATGTTAAGGGGGAAATATATATAGCACATCAAATCCTACATTTAAAGATATTCTTTCTTAGGATGAATTAAAAATTTTAGAAAGTATATTAAGTTAAAGAAAACTATTTAGTAAGTAACAGTCAATTGTTACATCATCTCTTCCAAAATAAAAATAACAAGCTGACTGTGATCCTTAAGTAGAGACTAGAGATAGAGGTCTCCCTTCAAATTTTTCTTTTCCTTTTCCTTTTTCTTTTTTTTTTTTTCCTTTTGCACTGGGCATGGCTTGAATTAATTTTATTTTTCTTAACTTTAAATAATATATGTTAAAGTGTTGTCTAAATTTTTAAAGATGGGATGGGGAAAATGTGGCAGAGATTAAGACCTCTCTTCGTTTGTTTTTTTCACCATAATGAAATTCAAAACTTTCTTCTGGGACTCTGGGTAAAGGCAGCCTTTTCTAGTGCCCAAACTAAAGAGAAAGCACATCTGAATAGTGGAAAGAATGCTTTCTGCATGCCCACACTTTCTTGGCCCCGATTTCAATCCTGGTGGAAAAATTCCCTGAAGCCGACGACAGCTGAGCTCCTCACCCGGAATTCGGATGATCAGAAAAGGAAAATGACACCTTGTAGGGGCATTGGAGCAGCCTGCGATGCACACAAAGGCCAGAGTGTGACCTGCCACCTGTCCATCTCCACCCCACGAGCCGGGGGAGCTGAAGTCAGAGGGGATTCGAGTTTGGGGGAGGAGCCACAGAAAGGAGCAGAAGGGCGGGCCACTGTCAGCTCTACCCCGGGTTTCCCCCGAGTCACAGTAAGGCCCCTGGGGCACCCGGTCCCCTTTACCCCTTCTTTGTAAAAATCACCTCCAGGAAAGTCCCTCTGTCTAACACAACAGCTGGCCTTTGAAGCCTATGAATGGTCATGCCTAGCTGGGGTTTCCCTGGGGTCAGCATCCCCATCTGGGCGCCTCATGGCCCCAAGGTGTCACCTCCTCTGACAGGCTTGCAGAGAGCAAGCAGTGTGTGTTAAAGGCACACAGGACCAAGGGACACTATTTGCTAGAGGTTTAGCTCATGCCAGCCTTCACATCTTCTGTCTTCTTTTACTCTTCCCGTGGAGATGTCCCCCTCTAACTGAGCATCCTCACCTTTCTTCCACCAACCTGGTCACAGAGTCTTTACTTCCCCTGCCATGAAAATGGGAAGCAACTAATCATGCAGCCCTCCCTGGGAGAGGAAGGTACAGAGGAAAGAGTACTCACTGAGCCATGGTCAGGGGCTTTCAGATAAATCCCTCTATTTCGGCCACAAGGATAGGGTTGTCAGGTACAATGCAGGACACCCAGTTAATTGGAAGGTCAGATAATAAACAAATAATTTTTTAGCAATTAGCATGTCCTGTGCAATATTTAGGACATACTAATAATACTAAGAAAATATTTGTTGTTTGTCTGACCTTCCAATTTAACTGGGTGTCTATATTTTCATTTGCTAAATTTAGCAACCCTACTCAAAAACAACCCCATGAGGCTGGCCTTATTATTCTTATTTTAAATGTGGGGAAAATAAACTTTCGAGAGACTAAGCAACTTGCCCAAAGCCACAGTGCTCGCAAGATGACAAGAGTAGAGATGAGATTTCAACCCAGACCCATCAATTTCAGGACCCTTGCCGGTTCCACACCACGCAGGGATCCAGGCCTTAAACAAAAGGTATAGATGGGATGCTAATGGAGGAAACTGAGGCTTCTCTAAGGAGTCTGTGGGATTCTTGGATGCCTGGCTCAAAATGAAGACAATCACTCAATAAACAGTGGGTGGATATAATGAACTGAATTATTGCCATGCTTGGTAGCTAAAAGACTTGGCTCCTTTCCTAAAAATCCTCCTAAGACTTGTTCCTGAGTCCCAGCTCAAGCCCTTCAACATTACCCTTTAGCGCCTGGAGGGAGCACTTTACCCCATGTGCACAGGCAGTGGTAGATGAGGTCATGGGACACAGCTCCAAGAGAAGCTTTGAGTCGTGTTACATCCATTTCACACACGGAGGAAACCCACAGGCCCAAAGGAATTGCCTGGCCCAAGAAATAAAACCAGTCCCCTCCTGGCCGGACAACCTTGAAAGCTCAGCATGTGCAGTCCAGTAGCCTTGCTTGAACCAAGCTGCCTCACCCGAACTTGAAAATATCTGTCTGCATGTCCCTCAGGGTTGTTTTAAGGAAGCAGAGACTGTGCGGATAAGAAGAGGGAAGGAGGGTCCTGCTAGAACTCTTTCTCACCCAGAGTTCCTTCAGCCTCATTTCTTTCTTAAATTAGTAAAGCTCTAGGAATCTGCAGACAGGAATCCAGACAGAATGCATGTAGCTCGTAGGTGCCCACAAACCTCCGGGTCGCCAGGGAAATTGCTGTGGCTCTGCGCACAGGGGCATGTCTCACCCTCCTCAACATAAACCCCAGTCTTTTCTTCCAGATCCTCACTGGAGGAGCCTTAGGAGGACAGAGGGTAGTAAGGGCCAAAAATAAAATGGTATTGAAAGAAAACTTGGGCCCAAATCTGCAGCCACCAGGGAAGTCGACTACCTTATAATCATTTTATTTTCTGACAATCAAAGCAATAAATGCTCATCATGGAAATATTTGAAGATGCTGAAAAGGATAAATAAACAATAAAAAACTACCCATAATTCCATCATGCAGAGCTATAACCTGTCCTAAAATTATGGTGTATTTCCTAAGGATCTCTGTCCATATAATAAATGTAATTGGTCTCATACTTCATATATGACTTTATTTCCACTTTTTTTAACCTGACAAATCATAGACACTTCTCTCAACATTGCTAAAGACTCTCCAAAGAATCTTTGTAACTTCTGATGAATCCTTAATGGACGCATTGAAAATGGCCATAGGTAATTTAATTATTCTCGTCTTGCTAAACATTTAGAGCGTTTCTAGTGTTGTCCCTAATAGAAATAGCATAGCAGTCAACAACTTCACATACTTTTTTTTTAAATTTTTATTGGAGTAGAGTTAATTTACAATGTTGTGTTAGTTTCTGGTGTACAGCAAAGCGATCCGGTTATATAGATATATGTGTATATATTCTTTTTCAGATTCTTTTCCATTATAGGTTATTACACGATATTGAGTATAGTTCCCTGTTCTAGACAGTAGGTCCCTGTTGGTTTCACATACATTTTTATCAGACTCTTTGCACCTGTTCCCTCTCGTCTAGAATCTACTGTAACGTGGCATCCGATCTGACCCAAAGATATGTGTCTTATCGTGTTTTCTGTTTTACCACGTTCTACAAAGAGCACAATGTCTTCCAGAGGCCCCGCCAGCTGAACTCGTTGGAGAACCACTGTGGTCAATTACAGAATAAGAATGACCTGGTCCCTTGTCAAATGAAAGGGGTTCCTACACAGCAGGGAGGCTCAGCTCTCCCCACCCCCGCCTCCCTTAAACTCAGGCCATGGTTTACAAGAGAGAGACAGAGAGACAGAAAGGGAGCAAGAGACAGACAGAGGAAGAGACAGAGAGAGAGAGAAAGAATCCCAAGGACAATTTTCAGACAAACTACCACACGATGTAATTCCACCAGGAACATGACGATAAAAGTCCTCAGAACTGTGCCACTTGGTGTTTTTACAGAACCGTTGCTTGCTGATTCAGTTAATGATAATGTTGGGTTCCAAATTTCCTCTAAAAGGGAGTCTTAAGTGTTCTCAACTTGGACAGGGCTGGCTTAAAAATAAACAAATAAGTTATATAAGTCCAAATGTTGGAGGATCAGGTTTTGGAAGTCAAGACTCTGGTGTAGGATTAAAGGGGCCCGCCTCACATCTTGCGGTCGGGCCTCACGTGCAGCCTGCAGGGTGGAGCAGCAAGGAAGCATTCCAGCTGTCCCCGAAATCCAGCTTCTAAGTTGAGCACCAACACCCACAGGAACTCATGCACAATGCACCCTATGGCTCCTAAGAGACACTCACGGTGCTTAAAAGACAGTGAAGAGAAACAAAAAAGCAAGCGCAACCACTGGCAGATGATGACAAACTTCTTTTCCTTTACTCTCTTCCATTGTTAGATGTTTTGAAAGGCTTCTTTGTGCTGTTCAGTAGCTGTCATCTTCCGCTTGAGAGTTGGCTGCTTCTGGCTGGGAAGTGAAGTGGTTACTATGTATTGCCTTTTGAAAGTTTTTAAGGCTCCTCCTGGAAGAAAGATGTCGGATTCCCCCAAAGTTAACACTGTGGATGGAGCCCCGCTTTGAGTCCAGCTATGGGAGCCACTGCAAGGGACAAAAGAAGCCCAATGCTCTGATGGGGTCGAGAATCCTACTTGCACTCCTAGAGTGATGTGAATATGTGAGATGTCACAACCAAGTTCATTCATTCACATATTTATGTCACATAATTATTAAGAGCAAAGTAAGTGGGAGGCACTGAGAGTCTAAGGGTTAAAAGATAAAGTAGAATAGGCCCTACCCTCAAATTTCCTATTCTAGTTGAGGAGAATAAATGTGTTCACAAATAGCCAGAAAATGCTACATACCCATTACCAGTAATGATGGAGACCAGGGATCTACCGTGGGCCAGGAATACAATGTAAAAGCACTACTCAGTTCTAGCCAGTAACTGGCTTCCTGAAACCCAGTCCCAGTGTGGCTGGAACTTCAGATTTTCCAGAGCAGGAGAATGTGACTTTTCTGGAAAATATCCTGATTTTTTTTAAGTTGGCTAAATTTTTTAAACTATGCAAACTAAACAAAACGTACCTATAAGCTAGATCAGGACAAGCCACCAAGGTGAAGCTCTGATGCAGACTACATTTGCTAAGATGGACATAAACCTACCTTTATGGAAAAAAGCACTTTATGCAAGTAATATATTTAATATGATCACATTTTTTGTTTTAAAACCATGCATTTACACATAGAAAAAAGATGGAAGGTGATATATTAAATGTTAAGAGTAGATATTCTGGATGGCAAGATTATAAGTGATTTTTCCCTTTGTTTTTCTGTTTTTAGTGAAATTTTTGCAATGAGCATGCATGACTTCAATAATCAGAATTTTCAAGAAAATTTTAAAAGTTTTTAAAAGGCCCAAGCGCTTTTAGATTAGTACAGATAAAATATTATGAAAGGGGCTTCCCTGGTGGCGCAGTGGTTGAGAGTCCGCCTGCCGATGCAGGGGACGCGGGCTCGTGCCCCGGTCCGGGAAGATCCCACATGCCGCGGAGCGGCTGGGCCTGTGAGCCATGGCCGCTGAGCCTGCGCGTCCGGAGCCTGTGCTCCGCAACGGGAGAGGCCACAACAGTGAGAGGCCCTGAAAGCTTTAAAAACTAAGAAAAAGAATTAAATAAGAATAAGAATTAATGAAAAATATTAAGATTAATAAAACCTGTGTAATAAGGCAATAAATTATGTACATTGGACATTTACAATGCTGCAGGAGGAGGGATACTCACAATGGGCTTTACAGGCATTATCTTATTCTTCACAACTTCTATGGAATGGTACTATTGGTGTTCCCATGCACAGGGGAAAGGATGAGGTTTAGAGAGGTTAAGTAACTTGCCCAAGGTCACAAAGCATCAGTAGCAGAGGGAGAATTCAAAACCCAGGTCATCTGCCTCCAGAGGCTGTGTTCACCTAACCGTAAGGAAGGGATCCCTAGAAGCAAAGTGAATGAGGAAGGCCAGGAAGATAGTGGTATTTGGTCTGGGCCTTGAAGACCCAGAAATAGTTCAACCCCTAGGTATAGAAAGGAAACAAAATCACCAAAAAAGGAGAGATGATACCAGGGTGTAAAAAGCTTTTAGTCCTAATCAAGTGAGTTTAGTAGGCTAGAGACAGTCAGGACAGTCCTAAGTATTACACTAAATGCTGGACTAAGGAATTAGACCTTATTTATAGTCAGTGGGATCCACTGACATTTCTAGTACAGGAATAAGACAGGTGTCATGCTAGGGCTGCCATTAACAAAATTGCACAGACTGGGTGGTTTATGCAACAGAAATTAAATTTCTCACAGTTCTGGAGGCTGAAGTCCAAGATCAAGGTGTCAGCAGGTTTGGTTTCTCCTGAGGCCTCTCGCCTTGGTTTGCAGGTGGCCACCTTCTCACTGTGTCCTCATATGATCTTTCCTCTGGTGTCTCACCTTCCTCTTCTTACAAGGACATCAGTCAGATTGGATTAGAGCCCACCCTAACAGCCTCATTTAAACTTATTTCCTCTGTAAAGGCCCTGTCGCCAAACAAAGTCACATCCTGAGGCACCGGAGGTTGGAACTTCAAGTCATGAATTTGGCGGGGTGGGGGTGGGGGTGCGGGGGGAGGGTACCCAATTCAGCCCATAACAAATGGTGTTGCAGAAAAAAGCACTGGACTTGGAGAGTCAGAAGCCCTGAGTCTGAATGCTGCCAACACCACTTATTAGGTGTGGGACCTTAGAAAACACATTAAAGCACTTTGCCCCTCCTTCATAAAAAAAGCAGCTGATGTAGCTTATCTACACTACAGGGTTTTGGTAAGGTTCAGATGAAAGAGTTAATGTATTTTTCATGTTTTCCACTGCCCATTTTAAACATTTAGGGCCCCTACTGCAACAAAAACGCATTTACATTTGAATTTTAATCTGTAATTCTGAATTAATGAACATTTGTTGAATATCTATAATGTGGAACATGCTGGAATGGATGTGTTTCCCAGATCTCATTTAATTCTCAAAACTCCACTGGTCTGGAAACAGACCACCTCCTAATACAATCACCCTGAGGGTTAGGATGTAACATATGAATTGGAGCAGGGTGGGGCACAGGGGGGCTACATATTCAGACCATAGCAATGATGTCATCTATTTTCCCCCCATTTTCTTCAGAACAAAAACAGCCCAACATAAGCAGTAACCATCTCTGCTCTGGAACCCTAAAGACTTATCAGTGGAAAATATGTTATTAATTGTTGCTGATTCCTCTCCTGATTTTCCTGCAGCTCTAACTCCATGTGGCCAATACAATCTCAGCATAAGGACATATCCAAAGAAGCACAGTCAAAATAGCCATAGGAAATTTTTTAAGTGTATGTTTAACCTCTGATTTGCATCTCTCAAGACGAAATTAAAGAGGATCCAGTTCCTAACCCCCGCGGCAACTCTGATAATTCCTAAATTCTCCCAAACCCAATGCTGCTGCTTCCATGCTTTTCTTTATACCCTTAGACCACAAAGATGATCTTCCCTTCCGACACTTCTCCTCAGTCTCCCAATTTTTTTATTATTTAACTCCTTTTTACAGGACAGTGGACAGGGAAGAATGAGAGCACAGGGTCATATTAATAATCGTCTATCCCATCACACACAGATGTCTCTACAGCATTGCATATAGAGCCTGACCCTGGCATAGCTCTTTTTAAAGCAAAGCTAATTTTTCACTTCAGTTCTATCTCCTGATGTTCCCAACAACTCAGACAACTAGTAGGCAATTTAATCTTTGCAGGGAAAACATAAATGAGGTTTGGGGAAATTTTTCTAACAGATTTAAGGCTGGTAGGTGGCGGTAGGCACTGGCTGATCCTGGCATCTTTCTTACCAGGACTCATAGCCCATGATGCTTTATCCCCATAACAAGCTGGAGTGGGGATTGGCTCCCAGCTCTGCAGTGCCCTATATAATATTAAGGATATTAAAATGTCCCAGAGTTGCCCCAAAGTAATTTTCGCTTGCTGGGTATCTATTGGTAATAGATACCAATCTATCTCCAAAGGCAGGACTTTTTTTAAGATAGTTATATTGTCTGGGGGAGAAAAGGGATTGGTTTTTTTCACGAGAGGGTTGTATTTTTAAAGCGGTTTTCCTTTTGCAAAGTGGCAAACTTCCTAATGTGTTTTTCACCCTCAAAGTTCTGGCAATCTTTTTTGACCCCTCTGCCTATGTCAAGTGGCAAGCCCAACGGAAGTCATTTGGAAGGCAGGGGCAGATGGCCAAAAAGTGATTTCTCCCCTCAACTGCTCTGCCAGGGTAATTCGTTTTCCTCACTGATGTAAAGGAAACTGTAAGAAGTCTTTGCCCACTCCAAACCTCTGAAACTGGAGTTATGAGGTCGTATGGAGGAGGCCAGGAAAAATAGTTTTGGGGGATGGTTTGATACTTTCTGAGGCCTTTTACTAGTGACCTGCAATACTAATTAGCCAGCCTTTCTGTCTGAATAAGACATTTATATGATGATTCAGTTGTGGAAGCCAGCATCAGTGAACAGGCCATTGAAATTCAACTCTGTTGCATCTCAAAACTGGATTCTTTGGATCCTCACAGGCAAATCGAGTGTACCTGTAATCCAGACAAGTGTTGGGTATAGAAAAAAGAGCATGAAGTACCAGGCATGTTGGGGAGAAAGGAGTCTGATGGTAGTCCACCCTGGGTACAGAGAATAGAATCATTTCTTTCTGCTCCCTTAAAAAAAATCAATGTATAAGAAGTCCTGGGCTTCCCTGGTGGTGCAGTGGTTGAGAGTCCGCCTGCCGATGCAGGGGACGCGGGCTCGTGCCCCGGTCCGGGAAGATCCCACATGCCGCGGAGCGGCTGGGCCCGTGAGCCATGGCCGCTGAGCCTGCGCGTCCAGAGCCTGTACTCCGCAACAGGAGAGGCCACAACAGTGAGAGGCCCACGTACCCCCCCCCAAAAAAAAGTCCTGACTCCACCATTCACTGGCTGTGTGACCTTTAGCAAGTTATTTAATCTCTCTGTGCCTCAGTTTCCTCATCAATAATATGGGGATAATCACAATACCTACCTAAAAGGGTTTTTACAAGGCTGAAATGCGTTAAGCAATTAGAATAGTGCCTGGTACATAGTGAGTACTATATGTGTTTCATAAATACACTTGGAGAAAATTGTATTTAACCAAATCAAGTGAAGTAATCTGAAGGGCGATGCTGGCTGACTGTGCCCTGCAGATCTGACCCTCTCTTTCCTGC
>NW_006774075.1:2877991-2920239 GCF_000442215.2 Lipotes vexillifer
GCTGAATGAGGCTGAGTGGGACACACTGAGGTCAGGGCTGAACAGCCCTTCATCAAAAGCAAAAGAAGTGGGCCACCACTGGGACACACGGGTCCAAGCGTGGCCATTTGCTTTCACAGACCTGCTAATGTCCACTCAGAAACTGTCAGCAGACTTCAAATTTTTTCACTCTAATACTCCCAAAAAATGAATTTTGAAAACTTCACCTCTGCACACATTCTTAACTTACCTTTTTTTTTTTTTTTTTTTTTTTTCCTGGTACGCAGGCCTCTCACTATTGTGGCCTCTCCCATTGCGGGGCACTGGCTCCGGACGCGCAGGCTCAGCGGCCATGGCTCACGGGCCTAGCCGCTCCGCAGCATGTGGGATCTTCCCGGACCGGGGCACGAACTCGTGTCCCGAACCCGTGTCCCCTGCATTGGCAGGCGGACTCTCAACCACTGCGCCACCAGGGAAGCCCCCTAATTTTAATTTATCATCTCAGTTTAAGATTAAATGATTGCCAAAAATCCCTATAGTATATTATAAAAATGGATGTCTGAAAAGAAAATAGTTGTATCACTATGTTAAATGAATCCCTTGGAGTTATCACCCCAGCAACACCCTAGCAATTTGCTGTGCTATCACCCATTTAAAAAGGCACAAACAAGCTTTTCTTTCACACTCAGAAATTCTACATTGTTCTTTTACCTCCTTGAACTGCTATTTCTATTTCTCTTCCTTCTCAGAATTTTATCTTAATGTTTTTTATAAGTTATGTTGTGCATCTACAACACATATATGAATATTTTTTCCTCTAGCCACCAAGCTCTAAAAAAATTTTTTTAATCCTTCCAGATTTAAGCGTTACAAGTTATTAGTAGTATACAACTGATCAAAACATCAATAGATTTTAACTTTTGGTATATAATTATAATATTAAAAGTAATTTTGAATGCATCTCAGTGAGATGGGTGGAGATATTTCCCCCACTAGCTCATCTATTCAGAAATGATGATTACTTAAAATTAGAGAGAGACAGAGTTTAGAATCATTTCTATTCCTGTTTTTCTGTTTCATAGATGTGACCACTGAGAACTTTTATTCACATAAAAAAGGAGATGGGAAGGGAAGGAAGTCTTCCCAAAGCACTGACATTCAACTCTTTGAACTCCCTCTGAATTGCACACCCGAAACACAGTATAATAATTCTTAAGCATCTATCACTTTGATTAGGTCCTCCTTCAATTTCATTGACAGTAAATAATTGGAAACCATCTGACTTGAGAAAGGATTTATTATTCAGTCATTAATATCTCATTCTGTGTTGTATACCAAAAAGGGCAAGACTTTTAAATTACCATTATTTTACCTGTTATCCTTTCCCTCAGAGGTACTTTGTTAAATTTGTCTCAGTAAGAGTTGAGAAAAGCAAAATATTTATTTCCATACATCTTTTGGAATAGAACCACTTTTTTGGTTTTGTTTTTTTTTGTTTTTTCGGTATGCAGTCCTCTCACCGTTGTGGTCTCTCCCATTGCGGAGCACAGGCTCCGGAAGCGCAGGCTCAGCGGCCATAGCTCACGGGCCCAGCCGCTCCGTGACGTGTGGGATCTTCCCAGACCGGGTCACGAACCCGTGTCCCCTGCATCGGCAGGCGGACTCTCAACCACTGCACCACCAGGGAAGCCCTAGAATAGAGCCACTTTAATGCTCTTACCTTACTGTGTGCCTGAGATAAAATTTTGTCAAAATCTTGGAGCTTCAGATTTGGTTCATTCAACTGATGAAAAATGTTCCATCAGAAAAAGCCTAATTGTCAAACCAATCAGCCAGATTAGATGTAGTTCTTGTCTTTGAAAGCGTGACTTTATTTTTCAACTAAACTGTCTTAATTTTCATTTTAGAGAATATTATAAAAACTACTGAGAAATAAATTATGGAATGCATCATATAAAATAGATTCCTAAAAAGCAGCCAAGTTTACACTGATGTAGATTAGATATACTTAATTTTACAACAAGTGTAAAACAGGATAATAATGCTGTTTCTCATTACTTTATTTGCAATAAAATGACATACTATTTTGCTAAATTATGTTATTTATGGAGTCAGAAATATGATAGAAGGTATAATATCCTTTCCTGAAGCAGTGTGAATGTGTACATCTGACTCTGATGTGTGGTTTGGGGAAGAATTAAATAATAATTATGTTTAAAAATCAGAAGTAATTTCATTAATTTAATTAGCCCTCATGCTCAAACTTTTCTGTTTAATCAACTTATTTAATAGGAAAACTATATGTATCTGTATACTACTAAAACTAATCAGGTCAGCATGTATCATAATCCTAAGTATTCACATGAGGTAGGAAATTCATATATGATTTTATAAAATCAGTTCTATCTACCTCATGGAATAGCACACACAGTATCTGAAAAACACAACCTAAAATTTCTATCTGCAGGTTTTATGCAATATATCATAGAAATCTTAGTACTTCCAGAAAATATTCCAGTTACATCTATTAAGAGTTAGCATCATTAACTGACCTGGACTGTTCAACTGTTGTCAGACACTTTCTTTTCCAGCTAATGACAAGTCCTAGGGATGAGAAATCAGACTTTTCTTAAACACACGAATTCTCCCAACACACACACACACACACACACACACACACACACACACACACACACACAGATGTTGACAATAATAATTAAATTCAACCACAGTAAAAAAAAAAAAAAAAGGATTATAGAATACCCATCCATCAGATAGTAACGGCCACTATTTTAATGAGCACTATGTGCCAGTCACTATTCAAAGTTATGGACATATACTAGCACTTAATTGGTCCTTACAACAACTTTGTGAGTTGGATCTGATTAACACTCCCATTACCAGATGAGGAAATGGACACTCAGAGCCCACAGGACTGGCAGTTGGGGGAGGCAGTGTGCAAACTCAGGATGCCTATCCCTAGAGATCAGGTTATCCATCACACACACTGCCTCTCTGGCACATGAGTCCATCTCGCATTACTTCCATTCCATAACTAACCACAGTGGTAGGCAGAATAACAGCTCCCCAAAGATGTCCATGCCCTAGGCTCCAGAAGCCATGAATAGATGGCAGAAGGGACTCTGCAGATGTGATTAAGCTAAGGATCCTGAGATGACAAGAATACCCCAGATTATCCAGGTGGGCAAAACATCATCACAAGGGGCCTGATAAGTGAAAAGGAGAGGCAGAAGAGAGTCAGAGCAGATGTGACGGTGGAATCAGAGGTCAGAGTGATGTGACTGCTGGCTTTGAAAATGGAGGAAAGGGCCACAAGCCAAGGAATGCAGGCACCCCCTAGAAACTGGAAAAGGCAAGAAAGCATTCTCCCCTAGAGCACTCAGAGAGGAGCACAGCCCTGCCAACATTTTGATTTTATCTACATGAGACCCAGCGGACTTCTGAACTCTTGAAAGGTAAAATTAAAACTTTGTGTTGTTCTAAGCCTCTAAATTTGTGGTAAGTTATTACAGTAGCAATAGGAGACTGATACAATCACCAATGCACTATTAAAAGGCACTGACAGGGCTTCCCTGGTGGCACAGTGGTTGAGAGTCCGCCTGCTAATGCAGGGGACACGGGTTCGAGTCCTGGTCTGGGAAGATCCCACATGCCGCGGAGCAACTGGGCCCGTGAGCTACAACTGCTGAGCCTGCGCGTCTGGAGCCTGTGCTGTGCAACAAGAGAGGCCACGACAGTGAGAGGCCCGCGCACCGCAATTAAGAGTGGCCCCCGCTCTCCACAACTAGAGAAAGCTGTCGTGCAGAAACGAAGACCCAACACAGACAAAAATAAATAAATAATTTTTTTAAAAAATTAAAAAAAAAAAAAGGCACTGATAAGAGGAGGGTGTGAACATTCAAAAACCATATTATGCAAGCTGATTGCAGCAACGTCTGCTGCCCAGATAAAACCAGGAAATACATTTGAGCAGCTAAGAAGCAACAAACAAATTCTTGCTTCCGTATTGAAAATGAAGGTGCCCCTTATCTCAGTTTTGGAATAAGTGAAGATTATCCACAGAGACGCTTTCTCATTTTCACTTTTACAAAATTGACTCTGGTAGCTCTTTGAAAATTTCCCCCTTTTCTTTGTTTCAGTGTCAATTTTTCACTTGAAGTTTTTTTTAAACTTTCCCTTCCTGAGCATTTTTCCACCGGGTTTGAGCCCTAACTCAGCTATTTAAATCGCTCCAGAACACTGGCATTATTATAATTGCTAGTACAATCAATCGTGTAACTATTACCCTGTGTTCAAAGTAAGCACCTTTTTAGCTCTTACATAATTGTTATTTCTGCCGTCAGATGGTCCTCCTGGAGCTCAGCTCCACACAGCAGCCAGAGGGAGCTTTTTACTCCAGAAATCTGACAGTGTCATTCCTGTCCTCAAATTCTTTCCCTGACCCCCATAACGCTCAGAACGGAGAGCAGACTGCTAAGTCTGATACCCAGAGCCCCTTGTGATACATCCACCCCTCCCCGCCCCATTGCCCCACGACCTCACCTGGCATCTCTCTCCTACACTCTCCTGTGCTCCAGCCCTACCAAGCTGTTCAGTGCTCCGAAACCCGGCAGGTTCTCTCAAGCCTCTGTACCCTGCACCTTCTGCTTCCTTTACCTATGTCAATAGTCGCTCCCTTTTCCATAGGACTAATTCTGTCCTCTCCTTCTCCAGCTCAGTGATACCTCCAACTGTCCCCGCGTCACCTGCAAAGACACAGGTAGCAGCACTTGATAGACACACAGGTGTGGGTCCAGAACATCTTTCCTGCTTATTTTTGAGCTGTGGTTTCCTATGTCATCTATCTCGAATTTCCTGGCTGCGTACTGACCTACTAACCTGCTTTGTGGTTTTCTGAGCTTGGCCTTCCCCACTGGACAGCTGACACTATGATACTCACTCCCATGAACCAGCTACCATTTGCAGCCCCAGGTAAGAGGTGCTCCCAGAGGTTTCAGCCTCAGCTTATAACCATCCCCCACTATACACACACACCCACACACACACACCCACACACACACACACACACACACTCACACACACATTTACTCCAGATGAGGAAACACTAAGGGAGACTGATATAATGACAATAGGTGATACTACTGAGCACATCCAGCATACCTGGCATTATGCTAAGCACTTTGTTTCTTTAATTAAAAAAAAAAAAAATCACCTGTAAAGCAGGTACTATTTTGATCCCATTGACAGACGAGAAAACTAAGTCCATTAATATGAAACGACTTATCCAAAGCCAGACAGCCTTTTGGTGATGGAGCTGCTAGGGCACATGACTTCAAAGAGCTCAGTCGACCCCAGGACCATTTTTCTGATCCTCCCAGCCACCACCACCATACTTTAGAATAATTCTGTGAGTAACCAAAGTTATCTTTGCACTTAGTCCACTGGATTCTAACTGTGTGGACTTATGTGTCTCCCTAAGAGACGGGAGCTCCTCAGAGTCGGGCGCATGTCTTTCAAACTTGAGAACACAAAGGAAGCATGACAAAAAGCCTAGCGTTGGACTTCCTCCAAACCACATTTATGCATGCACCTACCAGGGAGCAAGGTACACTAAATTTCAGTTTCCTACTGACCCGCTCAATCCCGGTTCCTGTACAATTATCAGCTCTCTTTCTTTTTTTTTTTTTTTAACATCTTTATTGGGGTATAATTGCTTTACAGAGGTGTGTTAGTTTCTGCTTTATAACAAAGTGAATCAGTTATACATATACATATGTTCCCATATCTCTTCCCTCTTGTGTCTCCCTCCCTCCCACCCTCCCTATCCCACCCCTCTAGGTGGTCACAAAGCACTGAGCTGATCTCCCTGTGCTATGCGGCTGCTTCCCACTTGCTAACTACCTTACGTTTGGTAGTGTATATATGTCCATGCCTCTCTCTCGCTTTGTCACAGAGCTTACCCTTCCCCCTCCCCATATCCTCAAGTCCATTCTCTAGTAGGTCTGTGTCTTTATTCCTGTCTTACCCCTAGGTTCTTCATGACATTTTTTTTCTTAAATTCCATATATATGTGTTAGCGTAGGTTATTTGTTTTTCTCTTTCTGACTTCACTCTGTATGACAGACTCTAGGTCCATTCACCTCATTACAAATAGCTCCATTTCGTTTCTTTTTATGGCTGAGTAATATTCCATTGTATATATGTGCCACAGCTTCTTTATCCATTCATCTGTCAATGGACATTTAGGTTACTCCTGCCCCAGCCTGGTCTGGGTGTGCTCCACCAGCCAGCACAGTTAAGGAAGAATCACCCCATGCCTGGAAATTCAACTCATTAGGTGAGTTGAATGCAATCAGAGGGCTGAGGAGCCAGCTCAAGATGTCATTTGGCTCAAGAGATGATTGTCAGTGGTCCTAGCAACACACTCCACCGCCAATAGCTGTTTCATTTGATCTCCGCGTTGATGCTCAAGCCACAGATGTCCTGGGCCTGCGGCTTCCGAGGAAATGGAAGCCAAAGAGCAGATGATTCATATTTCTTCTGACGTAGCAAGAGAGAAACTACCTGGTGTAGAAATTGCTACCAACCTTTCAAAGCCCTGGCCTGAGCTGCTCCCTCCACTTCCTCGGCTGATGGGTCCAGAGGCTGCCTGGCTTTAACTGGCTTCTCTCCAAAGAGAGAGAGAGAGAGAAAAAGACGAGAGGAGAAGAGAGAGGAGTTAACATTTATTAAGTGCCCATCATGAGCCAGGTCTGGACCCATCAGCTACCTTACATATACAGTCTCATGTAATTGCGCTCATACTGTGAGGCAGACGTTAGATGCTCCCTGCTAAACTGTACATTTACTTATTCATTGTCTGTTTCCCTCACTAAATAATAAGCTCCAGGAAGGCAAAGACTTTATTTGGTTCATGGCTATATGTCCAGTTTCAAGAACTAGGACATAATAACATATAATAATTATAGGTAACACTTATACCAGATACTGTTCTAAGTGCTTCACACAACTGAAGCAAACAGTAATAATAATAGTAATAACTACCACTTATCTTGTGCCAGACTTCTGTTTTCCTACAATAACTCAATTATTTCTCATAACAACCCTGTGATGGAAAAACTACTCTCTCCACTTTCCAGATGATGAAACTGACACAGAGGGGGAAAAAAATTGTCTTGCCTGTTTCCCTATAGCTAAAGAGCTATGAAACCGGAAATACATAAATAAATAAATAAATAAATAAATAAATTTTTTAAAATTAAAAACAAAAAGAGCTATGGAACCAGGATTCAAATCTAGGCCACCAGCCTTTGATTTCATCCATGATGCTATTCTGCCTCTCTCCTGATGGATATTCAATAAATTTTGTTGAATGAATGATCATACCCATTTTACAGATGCATAAACTCAGCCTCTTACTAAAGTACCACAGCTTGTAGGACCAGTTAGGTTTCAAACTGAGAACTGTCTGATCACAAACTACTACAACCATAGCCTATAAAATTCTTTTTTTTTTAATTATGGTAAAATATACATAACATAAAATTGCATTGTATTGTAAGCATTTTTAAGTTATGGTTCTGTGGCATTAAGTATATTCACATTGTAGTGTGACCATCATCATCATCTATCTCCAGAACTTTTGCATCTTCCCCAACTGAAACTCTGTACCCATTAAACACGAACTCCCCTTTCCTATAAAATTCTTCACAAGGGAAGAATTCGGCCAGGGTTAGACGCTTTACTGGGAAATCAGATGTGTGGAATGATTACAGAGGAACAGAAAAGAATTCCTACCCTTGAAATTTGCTTTCCTGTTAGCAGTTATAAATTTGAACATTCTACCACTAAGGAGTCATTCGTTCTTGCAGTTTTTAAAGATTTTGAGGCCTTTGAGAGCACAAAGAGGGGGTTAGGCCATCAAGCTACTTTCAACAGAAGTATGTGGAGGGATCCAGGGAAGGCTCAAAGGGAAGATTGGAAGACTGGCACCAAGAAACTATCTTCCCCCCTAGCTTCTCCGGGCCTGGGAGCTGCCTTCTTTCATTCACTTATCAAGTATGGAGGAGTGCCCGCCAGGTTCCAAGCACTGCTGAGACCCCATGGATACGCCGGTGAGCATTATCGTGGGGGCCACTGAAGAGTAAGCAGTGTGACCCTCCATGCTCTGGAAGAAGAGGTGCTCGAACTCTGGGAACACACAGGAGGCGTTCAAGGCTTTCTAGGAGAAGCAACATCAAAGCAGAGACCTCAAGTCTGAGTAAGGCTTAGCTGGTTGAAGGAGGCTGGGGAAAAGTGGAGAGAGGGCAGGGAGAGTATTCCAGGGAAAAGGGAACAGTATGTGTAAGACCAGAATGCCAGACACCTACATGAGGAAGTGCCCAGTGATGAAGGAGGTGGGGTGAGGTATGACGTGGGAAGAGCATAGAGAGAAAGAAGGCTCAGGTGGTGGGCAGGGCCTTGTAATCCCAATGAAGGAATATGGACTTTGTCCTGACAGCAACTTGGAGCTGCAGAAGGATTTTAAGCTGGAAGGTGGCATAATCAGGTTTGCATATCAGAAAATGTGGAAGATGGAAAGGAAGGAGGGACAGAACTGAGAACAGGGAGACCCAGGTAGAAGGTGATTGTGTAAATCAGGCCAGAGGTGAGTGTTCTCTGAACCAGGAGAGTGACCATGGCAGAGATGCAGATGGTGGACAGGTTCAAGAGTAACAGTGGGGGCTTCCCTGGTGGCGCAGTAGTTGAGAGTCCGCCTGCCGATGCAGAGGACACGGGTTCGTGCCCCGGTCCAGGAAGATCCCACATGCCGCGGAGCGGCTGGGCCCGTGAGCCATGGCCGCTAAGCCTGCACGTCCAGAGCCTGTGCTCCGCAACAGGATAGGCCACAGCAGTGAGAGGCCCGTGTACCACAAAAAAAAAAAAAAAAAAAAAAAAGACTAACTGTGGAAGCAGAATTATCAGGACTCAGCGATTGCAGGGAGATGGGGGGAGAGAGAGGTGTCACAAATGATGCCTGGGTTTCTAGGGTGGATAACTGAATGGGTGGTGGTTACATGCAGCCATTCACTGAGATAAAGGGGCTGGTTTGGGGGGAAGTTAATCAGTTCCATTTTGGACAAGTTCAACTGAGAGTCTTGTGAAACACTCAAGGGTAGATGTCAAGGAGTACCGGGGAAAAGAACCAAGAGGTCCTGCTGGTGTGATTCGCCCCTCCTGTGTACGCCAGGGTCAGACAGGGTGAATAAGGATGCTAAAAGCATAGGTCAGCTGCTAACTCACAGGTACCCACTAACACACACACACACACACGTGCACACACTCCCTATATATATACATGTATATATAATATACACACAGTCAGAATGGAACACCAGAAATTGTTGCTGTGAGACAATTCATCTAGGTCAATTTGAAGGTCTAGAGTGAATCTTCAGGGGATTAGGAGGCAAGATGCAGAAAATCCCAGGAATGAGCTCTATAATTCCAATCTGCTGCTGTTTATACATTTCTTTTGTTTTTTTTTTTTTTTTTTTTGCTGTACGCGGGCCTCTCACTGTTGTGGCGTCTCCCGTTGCGGAGAACAGGCTCCGGACGCGCAGGCTCAGCGGCCATGGCTCACGGGCCCAGCCGCTCCGAGGCATGTGGGATCTTCCTGGACTGGGGCATGAACCCGTGTCCCCTGCATCGGCAGGCGGACTCTCAACTACTGCGCCACCAGGGAAGCCCTATACATTTCTTGATCACAGATACTTTATTTCTGCATCAGCAACTCTGGCACAGATTTGAACCATTCAAAAACCCAGCAAGTGGTTTCTCTTTGGGGTGATGAAAATGTTCTGGAATCAGATAGTGGTGATTATCACACAACCTTCGGAACATACTAAAAACCACTGAAATGTGCACTTTTAGAGGTGTATTTTATGGTATATGAATGATATCTCAATAAAAAGAATTCTTCATGTTAAAAAAATTTTTTAAAGAAACAAGAATCCTGGCCAGTATCATTCAGTCACAGCAACCGTGCTCTTTTCTTTTGTGTCTCTGGTTGGAGCAGTGCCCTATGATTTATTCTTTCAGTGACCGAGGGCGGTGCCAGCCACCCTCCAGTAGCCTTTCCACCTCAAGTCCTGATGGTTCTCATTTCCCCTCCTCTGCCTCAACGACAGAGCCTGGGAGACCTGGCAGTAGGTGCATTTGCTTTTGAGGAATTTAAAACATTGTAAGGAAATTAGGGTGTTGAATGAAGTTAGTAAAGCCCTTAGAAATATATTTTTACATTCAAAGCTATGAAACAAGATTTCAAATGAAGAAGATATTATTGACATTTTACTCAACTTATCTCCGTAGCTATTTTTAGGTTCTGTACTTAATGCTTTACAGACGTACTTGAATCACCATAGCAACTCCTTGAAATAGGTAGTATGGGGACTTCCCTGGCTGTCCAGTGGTTAGGAATCCGTGCTTCCACTTCAGGGGACACAGGTTCAATCCCTGGTTGGGGAACTAAGATCCTGCATGCTGTGCGGCATGGCCAAAAAAAGCAAAATAAAATAAAATAATTTTTTTTTTTTTTTGCGGTACGCGGGCCTCTCACTGTTGTGGCCTCTCCCGCTGCAGAGCACAGGCTCTGGACGCGCAGGCTCAGCGGCCAAGGCTCACGGGCCCAGCCGCTCTGCGGCGTGTGGGATCTTCCCAGACCGGGGCACAAACCCATTTCCCCTGCATCGGCAGGTGGACTCTCAACCTCTGCGCCACCAGGGAAGCCCTAAAATAAAATTTTAAAAAATAAAGTTAAATTAAAAGAAAAAGGTACTATATCATACCATGAGGAAACTGAGGCATAGACAAATGACTAGCTTCACCAAGCTCCACAGCTAACAGCAGAGCCCAGAGTTGAACCCAGGCAATGGATTCCAGTGCCCATTGTACTGTTTCCTCTCATATGATAGGCGCCCAGAAATCACTTCATTCTCCTCATCTTCGGGTCTCAGCTTAGACCTTGTTTCATCTCAGAAGGCTCCTTAACCCCTTGATTAAGTGCCCCTCCTCTATGGCTCTCTAGTGCCTGTATTTCTCCACTTGCATTATTGATCACCCTGGGCCATAACTGCCTATTTCAGCTGTACCAATTGTAAGTGGTGTGAGGGCAGGAATCACATCCACCTTGTTCTCTGATCTATCCCCAGGGCCTGGCATATGTATGGTTCTCCAAAGTGAAATTGAATGAGTGAATGAATTCCATTTACCATCTTTTACTCTTAAGAGACTTTTCAGGATCTCCCTACTCTGTAATTTCCAAAAACTTTGGAAATTCATTTTTATCTGTTATGGATAATGCACATAATGTAAAGCTCCTCTCCCCCAATGGGTCCTCTTTCCAAATGTTCGATGCTTTTTATATTTTGTAACTCAGACTTGTTGACTATTTTTTGCCTCTGGGGTCTGTCCTCCTGGTTTTAATTGTGATCCCAAACTTGTGATGTAATTGGGATGTTGGAGGTGGAAAAAGGATGGTGTAAATTTTACTTAGCTGGGTGACACAGCTGAGTAGGTATTTCTTAATTCTCTCTCTGGTACTCAAGGTTCAAGAGCTTTAGCTCTGTTATGAGAGCTTTGTGCCAAAAAACATGTCAAGGACCTCCATTACAGGTGCCTCCATCCCACTCCCCAAGAGGGCATCAGTGTGACTCCAAGGACCACGTGGGCTTTGCCCTCATTTTCCATGTATTACATCCACAGCTTTGTTGCAAAAACCTCCACCCTTCCCTGCCTTTACCTCTGCCTTGCATTTCTGCCCCCAACAGGCATGACTCACAATTCATGGTCTCTGGGAACAAAATGGACATTGAAGTAAATCTCAAAGCAACAGGTGTAGATGGTTCTGTGACACCCTGGAGTACAAAAAAAAATGCCACATTTCTTTCATGTTCTCATCCAAATTAAACCTTTATCATGCCCTGCATGCAAAAGGATCAAGACTTGCCAAATCCCAGAAATGTTCCATGATTTATCCTTGCCCCCTACACCACACAAGAAACTCGGGACTTACTCAGAACAGAAATTGAGGGAAGGTCCCTGGTCCTCCATCCATCTTTTCAATGATACCCAGGAGCTGCTAGTACAAAATGTCATGGTAATTTTTTCAGTCTTCATCTTACAGCATTTGACATGGTTTATTTCCGCCTCTTCCCAAAAAACTTTCTTTCTTTCCCCTTCTCTGGCAGTGACTTTGTTGGTTCCACCTCCTCTCTCTAACTCTAAAACTGGGGTACCATCTTTAGACTCCTTCAGTCTCTTCACTCCTTGCCTAAGTGAGTTCCTCTAGCCCCGTGGTTCTAAATATCATCATTCTGCACTGATCATTTCCAAAGTGATCTTCAACTCCAACTGGTCCCATCAACTCTAGACCCCTATAGCTGACTGCCTACTCGACATCTCCACTTAGTTGCCAATTGCCAAATTTAACATGGCCAAAACCTGATCACCCCCTCCCCGCCAGTTCAGCTCCATCCTCATTCTTTCCTACCTTCGTAAAGACAACTTCATAGTACTGTTTGCTCAGGCTAAAAACCTTGCAGTCATTCTTAACTCCCTCTAGATAGATAGATAGATAGATAGACAGACAGATAGACTGATTCAATCCCATCAGCAAATGTGACTGTCATATAGTTTCTCACCTCCTCCACTTCTACCATCCTAGTCTAAGTCACCAGCATACTTTTGCCTGGATTATTGCCATAAAGTGTCTACCTGCTTCACACCCATCCTTATCCCCTAAATCTGTTCTTCACAGAGCAGCCAAAATAATCTTTTAAAACAGCGGTCCCCAACCTTTTTGGCACCAGGGACCAGTTTCGTGGAAGACAATTTTTCCACAGACTGGGGGCGGGGGGTGGATGGTTTCGGGATGATTCAAGCTCATTACATTTATTGTGCACTTTACTTCTATTATTATTACACTGTAATATATAATGAAATAATTATACAACTCACCATAATGCAGCATCAGTGGGAGCCCTGAGCTTGTTTTCACTTGCCACTCACTGATAGGGTTTTGATATGAGTCTACAAGCAATTGATTTATTATGGTCTCTGTGCAGTCAAACCTCTCTGCTAGTGATAATCTGTATTTGCAGCCACTCCCCAGTGCTAGAATCACTGCCTCAGCTCCACCTCAGATCATCAGGCATTAGATTCTCATAAGGAATGCACAATCTAGATCCCTCCCATGTGCAGTTCACAGTAGGATTCGCGCTCCTGTAAGAATCTAATGCCACCACTGATCTGACAGGAGGCGGAGTTTGGGGGGGGTAATGCGAGTCATGGGGAGCAATGGGGAGCGGCAGATGAAGCTTTGCTCGCCCGCCCGCCACTCACCTCCTGCTCTGCTGCCCGGTTCCTAACAGGCCACATACCGGTACTGGTCCATGGCCCAGGGGTTTAAAGTTAAAAGTCAGATTATATCACTTCTATCCTCAAAACTTTCCAATAGTTTCTCATCACTATCAGAGGAAAATCCAAAGACTTTATGATGATCTGCAAGTTCTTCCATCATGTGGTTCTCTCTGCTGGGAATACCTTTTCCCAAATACTCACCCAGCTCATTCCCTCACCTCCGTTATGTCTGTATTCAAAGGCAACCTTCTAAATGTAGCCTTCCCTGACCAGCCTGTATATGCATCCCCTACCCCTGTCTCTCTTTGTCCCCTTACCAGCTTTATTCTTCTGCATAGCCCTTAACATGATTTGTCATAGATGTATGTAAGCTCATTGAGAGAAGGGACTTTTGTGTGTTTTCTTCACCCCTCTGTGCTCCACTCTTGCCCAGGATCTGGCTCAGACTAAAGGCTCAGTGTGTTGAGTTGAGTAAATGATTGGCCACTGCTGCGGCCACCTGTGGAACCCTTGTGAAGGGGATGGCTGCCAGCAGCTTCTCCCTCTCTTATCTTTACCAAGGTTCCCACACTCACTGCCCTTCATGCTCAGCCCTCAGAGCTTTCCAGACAGCCATCTTCAGGTAACCTTGTGCCTTAGGGGTTCAGCATTGGCACGGGGCACTGTTCTCTGCCCCTCCACACCTCCTCCCTGTCTTGCAGACTATAACTTCATCACCACCTTTCAAATACACACACAAACTGCCTACTTTTCTCCTGGAGAAAAGGAGAACCCTGAAAGGCAGTACTTATCACATAATACTTAATAGACTTTGGAGACCAACTTCTTTTATCCAAATCCTGGTCACTTAACAGTTGTGTGGCTTGGGGCAAGTTTCTTAATCTCTCTGTGACTTACTTTCCTTATCTGCAAAATCAAGATAATAATGAGTCTCTCCCTTGTAAGTTTGTTGTACGGATTAAATTAGTTAACTCACGTTAAGTGCTTGGAGTCATGATACGTGTTCACTACTATTTTTGTAAAATGTTGGTCCCTTTCATAAGAGAGGTGAGCTATGGAGGAAGAGATGGGTTTTTTCTTCCTTAGGGATTTTTTTGGCAGAAGATGGGGGTAGAGGGAGGGAGGGGGAGAGAGCCCCTGTTATGCAGGTGGAGTAAAATTTCACATCAAAGGAATTCATGATTGGAGAGAGCTGGGCTGTACAAATCTTAGAGCTTCCGTCAGTTGCAGATGAGGTAACGGTAGGATTGCTGTGAGGAATAAATTCATTCCTTCATCAAATATTCACTAATGCTTCCCATGTGCCTGGATAGTAAACACAAAATAACACAAAGTTCACATGACCAAGCACAATTTCAAGCTAGAAGTCCATGCTTAGTGAGTGTTATCTATTACTCTTGATGTAAAGTTTTAGCCTGGGAAATGTGTGTGGGGGGGGGGGGACTAAAATCAATAGTATTCATTGAATTATTTCCTAAATACATGCCCATTCTAACCTGTCAAGATTTCTGCACACAATCCTACTTCTTCCAGCCACCTGCCCTACCAGAAGTCGGCTCGGTCCAGGTCTGAGGACGCTGGAGAAGGTGGCCCGGGCAGGCAAAGGGCTGCCTGATCCCTGTGGCCGAGGTGACTTTGAGAGCGCACAACCATCACTGGGGCTCCGCCGCACAACTCCCTGCGGACTCCTGCTTCCCGTCGCCGCCAGCGCACCGCCCTGGGGGCCCGCTGTGGCCTCCTGGAGGGCGCACAAAGCATCCCGGGCTCCATCGAGATATGCAGGGCGGGGCCAGACAGGCAAGGAGCCCTGCGGGGGAGCGCTCCCCTGTGTGTTTGCGGACCGGCGAGTCTGGCGAGGCCACACGAGGGGGCCTCGGAGAGGGGCTGCGGGAGACCTGCGCCCAGATCAGGCCCGCCCGCGGCTGTGTGTCCGCGGGGTCCTGTGGGAAGACGCTTCACCCGACGGGGAAGACGCTTTGATGTATTTTTCCTCTAAGGCACGGCCCGGGGTTATCTCCCCATCACAGGCATGGCTGACCGCGCGCCTGAGGAGTAGGTTGCAGTGAGGAAGGTGACATGCACCAGGGATGACCACTGAGGTTGACCTGTCGGTGACTGCTTCACGGCCCCTCTTCTCTGCCCCGCTGTAGCTGAATAGGTCAATTCAGGTCAACCAGAGGAGGATTTCTTGCGCGTTACAGTCAGGTGGCCAGAGGTTCTTCTGGTCCTGAGGCTGCCTCTCCTGCTGCGGGACCTCAGCCATGTTGTCGAACCTCACTGGGCCTCCATCCAGCTCCTTAAAATGACACAACTGGGCGGGTGATCTCTAAGGATTCTTTCTAATCCTAAGAGTCAGTGATTCTTTTTTTTTTTAATTTGGAAGAAATAGAAGACACAGTTCTTGCACTCAGGGAATACTGAATCTAGCTGAGCAAACTGTTCTCATGCCAGTGAAAGAAGTGATAATCTTTGAAGACAGGACATAAGGAAGGGTTCCCTGAGTGCTCTGTTCAGTAAGGCTGTGAGAGTTCTGGAAATGATTCACAAGCTGGCCGGGTCCTTGGGGCAAGTAGGTGCAGCTCCGCCATCGCCATCTGTGTGGTCACCCAATGTATTTATGAGTGAGGGCAACTGGTGGGGACCCTCATAGATGTGGCTTTGCAAAGAGGTAGCACAGTGGGGCAAAATGACCTGTGTGTCAGTCCAAGTTAGAAGTGCCATGGCTCCTCAAGGAGACAGCCCCAGAGGAAATCCCAGCACTGTTGCTAGCCATGAGATGCCCAGCCTCGGTCTTCTCATCTGGTAAAATGGTTGTTACCACTCAATAAAATAAAGAGTGCAAAGTGCTTAGCACAATGCGTGGTAGACAGTAAGGGCTCAATAAACGTTCACAGTAGCCTTGTTTTATGATTGTTAGTCTATGGCCAGCACAAGCTCCCTGAGTTGGGCTGAAAATAATCCCACCCCGCCTGTACTCATTTCAGCCGAGGCACGGGTCAGAAAACTGTGAGAATCTGGCAAGTGCAGAGTTGGCCACCTTTCCAAGGGACATGCCAAGGTCCCGGCCTTGGTGCCAGGGGCCACGTGGCTGAAAGGAGATGTCTCTGGTAGCACAGTTACATGGTGGGTGGGGCTTAGGAGGACCAAGGGTGCCCATTGGCCACTAGGAGCACAGAGCGGGCTCAGCCAGCAGGTCCTCAAGAGGATCTCAAGAGCAGCTGCTCTTGGCCCAGTCTTTCCCAGGCAGTGGCAGGCTTGCACTCTTCTTTCACTAGGAGCAGGGACACGGTGGCAGCTCCAGCCTTGTGCCATTTTTCATTGCCAACTTTTAGTGTAAAGGACACTGCCCCACGCTCTTCACAGCGCAGGAGAGCCAGAGCAGACCACGCAGGGCAAAAGAGGCTGGCAGACTCAGGAGTGATATGCAGGATTCCTTTTTAAGTTTTCCTATTGCTCCCCCTTTCACAGTCAGGCATCGCTCTACTTATTATACTTAAAGTGAAAATCCAGACCAAAGTTACAGAGAATAAGGATAAATAACCCAAACCAATCTGTTGAGTAAAATCAATATATGCGTAATTTCTTTATAAATATGTGCATAAGTAAACATGTGGCATAAAGTCTTATGCCCCAAATAAATTGATAATACAATAGTCTAAAATAAAACACTAAAACCTTTACGACTTCCCTCCTTAAACATCCCAGCCACCACCACTCTCCCCCTCAACCCAAAATGGAAAGATTTAAGACATTCTAAAGTAGACAGCTCCATCGTGTCTGCAATATGATTATTTTCTTTCAAAGCAATGGTTTTCACTTACCAACACTGATTTATTTTTGTTTAGTTTGGGGTTTTTCCCTTCTCAGTGTGATGAGTCTAAGTGAAAAATTTAGCAGTCAGAGAGAATGCAGCCATCCTCCGGGAATTCAAAGCTGCCCTAGGTTATCCTCTTTCTCCAAAAGTTGAGATTTCTTCCTCCGTCCCTCCCAGAAGCTCACCGTGGTGGCTGCTTTCTGAGAGTTTATGTGTGACTTCCTTCACTACTGAGGCCAGGCTCTAGGTTAACTTCTGGAAGTATCTTTGGAAACTAATGCTCAGGCAAACTCCAAGAAAAAGAGGCACATGGTGAGGAACTGACATAATTTTTTAACACCACAACCAGCATATTTCTGGAGGCAACTGCAGCCAAAAGGGGTTGCCAAGACCAATATTGATCTAGTCCTTCATCCAATCAACAAATGCCATTGTTTATAAGATATAATTTTTCTTGGTTAAAGTTCAAAGTTAAACTCCAAGGATTTTCAAATCTATAAAAATGAGAGGCTTTCATACCCTCAAAAGAAAAAAAAAAAATTCCTGGCCAGTTTTCCTCCTTCATGGGTTTTCACAGTCACTAAAAGAAAGATAGCCAAGAAAACATTTTTGGGTCTTTTTTTCTCTGAACTCTGGTAGCTTTTAAAAGGACGATAGTGCTAAATATCTACATAAAATCCCTTAAACCTTTGTGCCTCTCCTGAAAATCATGGCATGTTAGCTGCACAGGTGACTAAGGTTTGCTTTTCTGCTCCAGGGCTACCCACCTGCAGAATTTCATAAATCAATTCAGCTTTTTCCAGGTTTAGATTCAAGCAGCCCTCTCCCTTCCCACCCATCTTTTTTAATGTGGAAATGACAGAATCTTTTCTAAGCCCCTTGGAGAAGGCAAAGGGTTCTGTGGCTCACGTCTGATTCTGAAATGGAAAACCTTAGCGAGTAAATGGTAAGCAGATGGTGCTTTAGAAACCAGTTCCTCATGGTTATTCTAGATCCAGACGAGTGTCCATTTCTGGGAGCTGGTGTCAGCGACAAGCAGGTCAGCTTTAGGATGTGGAACTAGGGTGGGGTAATAGATAGATCTGTGAGATCTCAAGTTGGGCATCTTCATCTGAGAAAAGAGTTTTAACAGAGGCTGTACCTTCCCCTCCATGCCTGCCTTCCCCCAAAGGACGCAGCAGAGAGGCTTGTACACACATACAGCTGAAAAATAGCTGACTGATGGACTGAGTGATTCCTTTGTGGATGCCTACAGGATACTGATTCCTTTCTATGGAGGCGCCTCTCAGTTCACTTTTCTGGTTTGGAGAAACGTGAGATGAGAACAGTGAACATCCATTCCTGCCACAAACATGTATTGAACGCTTATCACGTACCAGACTCTTGTCCAGACTGTTGGGGTCCAGCCAGGAATAAAATAGACAAGCAAGCCCTGCCCTCAGGGAGCTGATGCTCTAATGGGAGGGGAACATGTAGATTATGAACAATGAACTAATCTTTTAGGGCAGACACTTTGAGTACATTTACATGATACTTTGACAAGACACAGGAAGAGGAAACAATTGAAAGCCAGCAAGCCACGACTCTGTGCTCTGGGACACAGCGATGGGATTCTGGAAACCATGACAGCACACCAAACACACCAAGCCTTCACGAGGCCGAGAACCCAGGGGCTAATTTTGAGCACAGATATCTCCCACCAACCCCAACAGCTCATTTGTCCAGAACGTTCCAGTCTGCCAAGAGCTTTCACATATACTACTTACTATAGTCTTCACAATACCCCTACAGGGTGGACAGAAATGATCATTCCCGTCCTATAGATGAGGAAACCCCAGTTTCAAGACCAAGAGCGACTTGCACAAGGCACGAAACCCACATAGCAGGGCTGGGCTTCAAGCTCAGAAGAATAATGTTGATAATAATAAATATAATGCTTACTACATGCTCAGCACTGTTCTAAGTTCTTTATATGAGTTAACCCATTTTAATTCTTAAAACACCTCAATGAGATAAACGTGTGTATCTTCCCCATCTTACAGATGAGATCATTGAGGCACAGAGAGGTTGAATCATTTGCCTAAGGTCACACAGCTAAAAAGTGACAGAGGTTGGATTCAAACTCTGGTCATTCAAACTTGAGCAGCCTCCTCAAACGGTAGCTGTAACTCTGGGCCCAAGGAGAGTATACTCTCTCAAGTGCAGAAAAGAAGGTTGGCCCATTGACCAGCTGACCAGGAAAACATGAATAGCCACACACCAGAGATGTCACCATCTATTACAAAGCACAATAGTCTCTGTGTTAATAATATATTTCAAGAATGATTGTTATATTAAGTAAGAGCGAGAGAAACTCAAAGGATTTTTTTTAATTGTCTGAAGATCCCTTTGCTGCAAGCCAAACATCCCATTAGGATGAAGCTGGTTTATCTGTTACTGCTTTGAATTAACAGAGAACCATGATTTGCATGGATTTTTTGCTTATTTTAACCACCCTGTGATCTTCCTCTTCTCTGAACTCTTGCAGCACCCAATTTTTACAAGACAATATTACATGTAATTATACTTTGTACTCTTACATAGTTATTCCATGTATGCCCATCCTGTCTCCCCAAACAATTTATAGGATACTCAGAGACTGAGATCTATACTGGATGCTTTCATTGTCCCTTCAGGATTAACCTAGGTACTCAATGTTTGCTGACTGCTTGAATGACTATCTTTAAGATGAATTCTAAGTTGCCTCTTCAGAAGTGTTTGTGCTTGTTCCAAATGATTGGCTAGAGGTATTTGTTTTTCTTTGTTTTCTTGCAGTTAAAATGGTAACTATTCAAGTATAAAGACAGTGTGCGGGTAAATGTTTAGCAGCCAGCTCTTCAAGAAAAAAAAGGCCTTGGTCTCTAACATTTCCCGTGATATAAATACTCTCACCGTGGCCTATTTCATGTTACCAGCATGATGTCAACTAGCTTGCAAAATTCCTGAATATTTAACAAGAGATTCTATTAAGCTGGTACAAGTGGCTCTCCCCGAAAATATGATCTTTGCTGGATATGGTGACTTTGGTTTTCCATCTCAACAAAGGCTTTTCGTTCGAATATATGCTAATTTGAAATACCAGCCTTAGCAATGTAGCAATCACTCACCTGGTCATTCCAGAGTCAGGTTGTGGAAAAGGTTCTGTATTGATGGACCTCAAAAATGAAAATCTGTTATCTTAAGCCAACCAAACAACCAAGCTCCATTCTGTCTCCTGCCTTCTTTCCTCCCTCTGTTCCTTCTTCCATCACTTCACCTCCCTAACTTCTCATGCCATTTTCATTTTGAGTGGTAGGTTTTGCTGTTGATTTAACGATGACGTTGGTGGGATAGGAAAACACTTTTGAGGTCAGTGATCTTGCCAACCTAAACCCATGTGATAACCACTGTAGAACTTAAAACAACTGTTGGATTGGTTCTCCTTCTAGCCAATTTTCCAGAAACTCTTTCTTCTAATTCAGCTTTTTATTTGGGGTTCCTAATGTGTTCTTAATGAGATATGTACTGGCCACAGTCATTTCAGAGGCAAAGAGATAACCCTCAAGACAGTTGGGCGAGTTTTACAACGTTTTACAGTTGGGAATGTTGTCTTCTCTGAATTTATAAAGGTTCTAACTGCCAGTTTTCTCCCCTCCCCCACTAGCCCACCCCCTCCTCTTTATTAAACGTCTTGTTATGAGAATTTCTATTTGGCATGTGAGTGGAGGGAGGGAGAGTTAGGCGTATCCACGTGGAGAAAGTGGCTCCGCGACAGCTTGGCTGATGGGCCTGTCCCGGTGCAGAGAGCAGCAGAATGTGATCACATTGCTTCACAATCATTCTCGTTGCATCAAAAAACATTGTTAATATCTTTTTTTTAAACAGATGCTATATGACATTAACAGGTTTTTAAAGGAAAGTAAGAAAAATCCCTTCTATTTCAATTATCAGTAAGACTTTTGTTAAACTTATTGTGTCAACCCCATTGTTATTGGTGACACTGGTTCTCAAACCCTGAAGCAAGCTTGCATTCTCTTTCTTTTTTCTACATATGCCTGGTTCTTTTGTCAGTGTGCCAAAGGAAAGCCTAGTCATGGGTGCTTTCAACCCAAGAGCCTGCATGAAACCTTTCTCCACACGGTTTTGGATTATATGGGTTTTTTTCTCTTCAGGTTGACCATAAACTTCCTGTAAACAGTGGCAAAGTATTTTACTTTCTACCTAGAACGCCTGTGCATTGCAGAGCACAGGTGTGTGCAATCCCATAATTTTCAGAGCTAAAACGGTCTTTCTTTGGTGAGATGCTCTAACCTAAGCACTGTGACTTCAGTCCACAGAAGCAGTCTTACTTAAGGTGTCCATGAACTCTCCGAAGTTATATAAAAAGTATTGTACGCAGCAGCTGTCTGCAGATATACAGATATATGCATGTGCCTGTTGGCATTTTACTGGGGAGAAATGTTCATCAGATTCTCAAAAAGGTTAATGTCCTTAAACCTCCAAGGAATTAGGACGTATGACGGAGAGAGAAAGTGAGTCCCAGAAAGAATAGATATTTATACAATGCATAATCATTTCACCTATACATTCATGAGGAAATTTTTTCTGAGATATATTTCACATACCGTAGATTCACCCCTTTAAAGTGTACAGTACAGTGGTTTTTAGTATAAACAGAGTTGTGTGACTGTTCCCACTATATACTAAGGATTACTTATTGAGAACCTTTGTGCTAAGCACTGTTCTTAGTACAATGGATACAGCAGTGGGAACAAGATGAAGGACATCTCTGCCCTCAAGAAACTTCTATTGGAGCAGACAATAAATAAGTAATCAAACAAGTGAACAATTCTGTTATGGGTTGAGTTGTGTCCCCCACCACCCCCCCAAAAAAAATTCATATGTTGAAGTCCTAACCCTCAGCATTTCAGAATGGGATTTTATTTGAAAATAGGGTTACTGCAGATGTAATTAGTTAAAATGAGGTCATACTGGAATAGGGTGGACCCCTTATCCCCTTTATAAAAAAGGGGAAATTTGGAAACAGATACATCCAGAGACAGAACACCATGTGAAGCTGAATGCAGAGATCAGGGTGATAGCAGCAGAAGCCAAGGAACACCAACGATTGCCAGCAGACTACCAGAAGCTGGGGGAGGGGCAAGGAACAGATTCTCTTCCACTGTCATCAGAAGGAACCAACCCTGCCAAGATCTTGATCTCATCTAGGCACCCAGTATGTGGTACTCTGTTACATCAGCCCTAGCAAACGAATTCCATCGTTTAGCTTGTAGCCTGCCTATGGGGGAAATTATAAGGGTGCCATGGGATAGCTGCAGAAGGGGGCTACTTTTTACTTTGTACAGTGTGTCGTACTGGAAGCCCTCTTTGAGAAGAAGCCTGGTGTGGGAAAATGAGGAGCTACTCTTATGAAAATTGTAAAAGAGCGTTCCCAACAGAGGATACAGAAAATGCAAATGCCCTGAGGTAGGAAAGAGATTAGACTGTTGGAAGAACAGAAGGATGATGGGTGAGGCTGTGGCATGGTGGTCCGAGGTGAGAGCTGTACCAGACGAGAATGGAAAGGTAGGCTGGGGCTAGATCCACAGTGGCTCAGGAGGCCATGGTAGTAAGTTTGGATTTTTTCTAAATGCAATGAAAAGCAATTGAAATATTTCAATCAGGGGATTGTGGATATCAGATTTATCAGTCACCTTTGGAAAGGTGACTCTGGCTACTGGGTAGACACTACATTGTAAGAAAGCAAGCGAACCTGCTGTGAATCCGTGGGGAGGCCGTTGTGGAAGTCCAGGAGTGAGAGGATGGTGCCTTGAACTAGAGGGGAGGTTTGGAGGAGGTGAGAGGCAGAGTACCAGGAGATGTGCTCTGAACATGGAGTTAACAGCTCTGGCTGGTGGAGGTGAGGGCAAGAGGGAAAATAAGGTGTCGCTCAGGTCTGGGGCGTGCACAGCTAAGTGGAGGGTGGTGCCATTTACCAAGACAAGAGGCCTGAAAAGGTATAGATTTCAGGGGAAAAATCAAGAGTCTACTCAACTCATGTAAAGTTTGAAGAGACTCATAGCTACTCAGATATACTTGCTAATTAATTGAAATATGTTTCAAATAAACAACTACATATTAAAAGTGAATGAAACTCATTTTGCCAAGAGAACATTTCTGAGATTTTGCAGTACCTCCTGAGGTAACAGGAGGCTCATTGGAGTGCTGCATAAATAAGACTGCAAACTCCAGGACCCCGCATCTAAGAGCAGAGTGACCCCTTGTACGGGAGGTGTATCCGGAAATTGCCACCTGTTAGCACCTCTCAGCACATCTCCCCACCCTGACTCTCCCCAGACCCTCTCATCTCCCTGTCAGTCTCCTGGACTTAATTCATTCAAGAAACTGTTTGGGGCCCTCAGTGCTGGGCAGTGTGTTGAGTGTGAGTGGTACAGCCGGGTATGTGTTTCCTCAGACTGTCACAACAAATTACCACCAACTGGGTGGCTTAAAACAACAGAAATTCATTCTCTGATACTGGAGGCCAGAAGTCTGAAACCAACCAGCAAGGCTGCATCCCCTCCTAAGGCCTTAGGGGAGAATCCTTCCTTGTTACTTCCAGCTTCTGGGGGCTCCAAGTGCTTCTTGCCTTGTGGCTGCATCACTCAGTCCCTGCCTCCATCTACACATGGCCTTCACTTCGTGGGTCTCCAATCTCCCTCTGCCTTTCTTTGATAAGGTCACTTATCATTGGATTTAAGTCCCACTCACATGATCCGAGACGCTCTCATCTCCAGACCCTTAATTACATCTGCAAGGACCCTTTTTCCAAACAAGGTTACAGTCACAGGCACTAGATGGACATATCTTGGGAGGGGGGGTATGGTGGGGAGGGCATATCATTCAACCAACTATAAGCAATGAATGAGAGACTTGCTCCAGCCTCCCACAGGATATTAACTGGGACCTGAATGTGAACATGAGCTAGCTGAGTGAAGGAGAGAGAGAAAGCATCCAGGCAGGGGACCTGGCAGGTTTGAAGACCTTGAAGAGAGAGTGTGGAGCATCTTGAGGACATGAACCAAGTTAGAAATGGTGCGGGATGAGGTCAGAGAAGTTAGGCAGGGCCAGATCATTAAGGGCCAGCTAAGCTCTGGGAAAATGTTTGAACTTGGAGGCAAAGGGGAACGGCTGAGATTTTAAGCAAGGGAGGGTCACAGCCAGGTGTGCATTTGAGGAAAATAAGTCTTGTGGCTCGTGGAGAATGGATGTGGGCTAGGAGAGAGGCAGAAGAATTTTAGGGTAGAAAGGGTAGGTCAGAACCACCAGATTTTACTGGACCCTATCTCTCCCCACCAGAGCTTTGATTAGTCACATTGAGGAAGGCAATATGTAAAGACCGTGCCTTATTGTGGCCTGGCAAAACCGTTTAAAAAGGGAATCAACCTTTATAAATTAATTTTAAAGGCTTGAGGAAGACATTCTTAGGAGGACAAATGAAAGCTTATAATGGTGCTGAACTCACCATTTTCACCCTGAAAATATCCCTTCTTTTTCCATTCAGCTGTGCACTCTTGTGCCCTCGAAGAGCAATACTGGTGTCATTGGGAGCTTTTATAGCCTCTGCCTGGAACACGTGGATGTGTGGTTTGCTACAAGTACTTTCATGCTGGTATTTTTATGGCCTGAGCTATTTTAGCCAGCATCCCAGTGCCAAGAGGACCCAAGCAGACCCCAGAAGCCCAGTTATTGTCTCAAGGAATCTGAGTGCCCTGTAACTCGAAAGGCTGTGAGAAGCAGCTGCCCCGGGATTCAGGGCTGTGCACCCTCCCTCCACTCAGAACCGTGCAGTGTGCCTCCTGACTTGAAAGGAGAACATCCTTCCGCTTTTGGCAGCATCGCTTGCAATCAATGTAAAACCAGAAGTAGATGGAAAATTTGCCCAGTTGGAAAAAAACCAACAAAAATGCGAACCGGTATCTGGTATTTTCACCCAATTCCTTCCACTCTGACACAAAACTTCTAAATTCCCCCCTCTCAGCCTACTCTGTAGCTGGGGCTGTTCTCAAGGTCGACTTGGGTTTGCACGGTCCTTGTCTCGTGATTGGCCCTGTCTATCTCTACAGTCCTCCACGGGGACAAAGCCCAAGTCTTTGGATTTTTGTGGCTCCTACAGGTCTCACAAGTGCTGGGCACATAGACGTGCTCAGGAGATCCTCACGGAGGGGTAGACCTGTGCTTTTGGAAAGGGGGAAGAATAAAACCGAAGAGAACGGGGCATTTCCACCTTATTAAAGCACAGTAAGATCATCTTGCTGGAAGCAGTGTTGATTTACCACCAGGTCTGCGCAGGGAATGCGAAGACTCAGGTCCACTCAGGGTCTTCCTAGTTGTATGACCTTGAGCAAGCCCAGAGCCCTGTGTGGGACTCAGTTTCACCTTGGTTCCAGTGAGGAGTTGGGTTAGGAGACCCCAGGTAATGGTAATCCCACCCCACGGCATCCCCCCAGCTGTGGCCTGTGGCCACGGGCATCCACGGCCTCTCTGCAGCTGAGAGGGAAGGGAGTGCAGACAGCTTTTCAGTGATGTAACCGAGGCAACCAAGCAGATGGCTCTAATGACAGACGTGAAAGTCCATCCCAGAACTCTGGCTGCCTGAGAAAATTCCCCTTGAAGCACCCAGACAGACCTGAGGGCAGAAATGTTTGGTTCTGCTCCCACCCAGTCCTCTCTCCCCACAGAAGGATGCTCCTTTCGAAAAGCACTGAAGTATAAGGACTCCTACCAGGGCGAGCTCATGGGTTCAAACAGGGCCACGGCTCTGGGACCCGACAGCCTACTGGTTCACAGATGGCCCTCTGACCATGTTGCTGCTGTCTGTGCCAGAAGTGCAAACCCCTGAGAGAGGGCCCTCGCCTGTGGTTTCTGCCACGGCCTCTCCCCTTCTCCACTGGGGTCTCCAGCACTATCTCTGCACACAGCAAGCACTCAATACCACTTGTTGATTAACCCTAAAAATAAGCCCTGTCAGGATGCTAAGAGCCTGAAAGAGTATGACTGGTGTGGGGCGATGCGGGGAGGGCAGGAAGCTGCACGGAGCTGTGTGGAGTCAGAGCTCTAACGAGAAACAGGCCTTAGCACCGAGGAGAAATGGATTAGCCTGCCTCCCCCCTCCAGCCTCTCTCCAGAGCCAGCCACCAGAGAGCTTCAGACCCGGCACTGAAGCCAAGGCTGGGCCGAGGCCCCTTTCAGGGCCAACCCTCAAGCCCTAGATGCCAAGGATTTTTTAAAAATGGAAATGATACCATTGATGAAGTAAAATTAAAAGAAAACCAAGTCAAGGACAAATAAGAATAGGATTGTCTAATGAAGAAATTCAGGTTTGGGGGTCAGGCTGAGAGAGGGCTGGTTTTTAAGAAGACCCTCCGGGACTTCCCTGGAGGTCCAGTGGTTAAGACTTCACCTTCCAATGCAGGGGGTGTGGGTTCGATCCCTGGTCGGGGCGCTAAGATCCCACACGCCTCGTGGCCAAAAAACCAAAACGTAAAACAAATTCAGTAAAGACTTTAAATATGGTCCACATCAAAAAAAAGAAGACCCTCCAGATACCTGATATGTCACCAGATGAGAGTCTGCCCATTCAGCCTGCAAGATTATTGAGGAAAGCAAGATTACCCGGAGCAGATGATGTATGTGTTTTCTTGACCGCAGGCAGGGTGATTGTGACCAGAATCAGAGCAGAGCACTTGGAAAATATGGATCAGGGCAAAAACACTTTGTGAGTCAAGGAGTCTATGTTGGTACTGCCCGTGGTTGCTGGGGAGAGAGATGGGCAAGCCCGTGGGTGCTGGGGTAGACCCACCAGAGTTCAAGTGCTGCTTCTGTAGCTGACTGGCAGCTCCTGGCCTTCGTTTTTAACTTTCCGAGACTTTGGCTATAAAAGGGCTGTGGTGAGCCTCCAAAAGGCCTAGAAAATATGCAGATGAGTTGCAATAATATCTAACTGAATAACTGGAGGGTAGGCGTTTATATTCCACCTGCAAAGGTGTGCATTTTAAACTTGGAAAGATTCCACCTCATCACCCCTCAAAAGGCTGTACCAATAGTCACTCTCAGTAACAGTGTTTGAGACCTAGGTTTCAAAGGCACTGAAATACATCTTCATATTACTATAGGAACTTTTTAAAAAAATCAGCCAATGTTTAGTAAGCTCTTACAATATTTAGTGAGTGTCCAGCCACTGTTGCAGACACTTAGGATAGATCAGTGAGCAAAAGAGACAAAAATTTCTGCCCTGACAGAGCTTAGATGCTGGTGGGTTTCAATTATTTTGTTGTGACACAGACCTTGAACTCTGGTTCCAGTATTTTCTACCCCTCACTGGGTCCCACACATAAAGAATTCAGAACCGAAGGGTTCAGATTGAACAACCATTCCCTGAACTCCAAAGGACCAGTCATCTGTTATGTCCTAGAGCCCCTGAGTGCCTCAGAGAGGAGGATTGCTGGTATAAACAGCCCCATCTTAGAGATGACAAACTAGAGGGTCAAAAGGAGTTAAGGTGCTTATTCCAGATGCCCCACCTCCCACCCATGCTAAGCGCCAGAGCCAGGAGCTGAAGTCTCCTGGCCCCAGGTCCAGGGTTGATTTCACTGCACTACAGTAGTTACATCACTCTGAGGAAATTCATCTGGGACCCAAACACATATTTTGGCTCTTAATCCAATAGCATCTACTGACTGTATCATTCATTTGGAACTTAGAATATTTTTGCATGGATCCTTACTTTTACATTTGTATATATACACATTAACCTGTAACAAGGACCAATATTACTAATGTATTGCTTTTCTTTTTGTTCAAGGATGATGTTAAATATATTTGTTTATTTGTTTTTTATCAAAGTATAGTTGATTTACAATATTATATTAGTTACAGGTGTACAACATAGTGATTCAACATTTTTATAGATTATACTCCATTTAAAGTTATTGCAAAATAATGGATATAATTCCCTGTGCTGTACTTTATACCCTTGTTGCTTATTTATTTTAGACATAGTAGCTTGTATCTCTCAATCCCCTACCCCTATCTTGCCCCTCCCTGCTTCCCTCTCCCCACTGGTAACCATCAGTTTGCTCTATACATCTCTTTTATTATATACTTTCATTTGTTTTGTGTTTTATGATCCACATATAAGTGATAACAGAGAGTATTTGTCTTTCTCTGTCTGACTTATTTCACTAAGCATAATAACTGTCTAGGGTCATTCATGTTATTGCAAATGGCAGGACTTCATTCTTTTTAATGGCTGAGTAATATTCCATTGTACACACACACACAAACACACACACACACACACACACATATCTTCTTTATACATTCACCTGTTGATGGATACTTAGGTTTATACATTCATCTGTTGATGGATACTTAGGTTGCTTCCATATCTTGGCTATTGTAAATAATGCTGCTATGAACATTGGGGTCCATGTACCTTTTTGAATTAGTCTTTTCATTTGCTTTGGATACATACTCATGAGTGGAACTGCTGGATCATATGGTAGTTCTATTTTTTAGTTTTTTGAGGAACCTCCATACTGTTTTCCACAGTGGCTGCACAAATTTACATTCCCACCATTAATTTTCATAATCTTTCCCCTTCCTTTTAGATAGATTCTAAGGAGCAAGGATTCTAGTTTTCTGGGTCAGTTTCTAGGCTATGATTTATCAAGGGGAATCTTGTTAATGGACCAACAGAGAAAATAAAGAGGCCAGAAAGGTTTAGCTGATCTTCAGAATAAAGACAAGAGGGAGTATGAGAGGAAAGGGATAGCAAAGCCCTTGGATTAGATGTCTGGAGAGAGAGCATTTTGGAGGAAACAGTGCCACCAAGAAGAGTACCTGGCACCTAGTACGTTCTCAATAAATGTTTCCTGATTGAATAGATGAACAAACAAGTGAATGAATGAGGAGCTGCCATGTCTATGGAGGCAACTGAAAGTGGCAGAGACAAGGAGGCGAGTTTTCTAAAGGCTTTACCGTGCACGAAACATACTATTCCAGCAACTAAGCCCATGTGCCGCAACTACTGAGCCTGCGCTCTAGAGCCCGCAAGCCACAACTATTGAGCCTGCGTGCCACAAGTACTGAAGCCTGTGCACCTAGAGCTCGTGCTCCACAACAAGAGAAGCCACCGCAGTGAGAAGCCTGTGCACCACAACAAAGAGTGGCCCCCGCTCGCCGCAGCTAGAGAAAGCCTGCATGCAGCAATGAAGATCCAACGCAGCCAAAAATTAATTAATTAATTAGAAAAAAAAATCAGTTGGCAAACTCGGTACCTAGGATCCAATCAAGGTCTTTAACCACGCAATCACAAGGCAGTTTAGAAAAGTAATTCAATTACCATTTCTGAACAAAATCTAAATGGCATAATGAATACCAGTGTCACATGTAATCAAGGACTCTATATGAAATCAGAATGTGAGATAAAAACTCTATTTTCAAGTGGTAGAAGGAACTTCAACTAAGAAAATAAAGGAAGTGCTACTACTAAAATGAATATAACCAGCAATAAAAACAAAAATTCTTCTTATATGAAAAAAAAATACAATCCTTGGAAGTTTCCTCGAGCAACTGAGTAAGAATTATACTTTCGTTAATTGTTGATGGTGAATATGCTTCTTTGAAGGGCACTCCATGAGATGGGGGACCACAGCACTTGCTTGTTCTTATATGAGTTACACGTTGAGAGATAACCATGTGATAGGTTCCATGAAAGGCTGAGCACACAAAGATGAATAAGACACATTCTCTGACACTGAGGTGGTCACAGACAAGTAAACAGATAGCAATGTACATCCCACTTTGCCATGGACTATAACAGAGATATGAGCAGATGTACGGATGCTTGGAGAATGGAATTACCAACTTTGCCTAGGAATCCGGGGAAAATCTTCACAAAGGAGGTTATGGCTGAGAGTGGTCTTGAAATATAAGTAGTAGGAGCTTTCCAGGTAATAAAGGAGAGGAAAGGCATTCCAGAAAGATAAGGAGCAGAGACAGAGTCCTAATATGGCAAGACAGAGGCAGAGAAGAGTGAAGACTCAGGGAGGCTGAAGTGAGGGCAAAAGAGGAGCCAGAACTAAAGGATGGTTAAGGGCCTTGGACCAGGTGGTAAAGGGCTTTGTGCTCCCAGCTTTGCCCCTCGGAAGCAAAGCCATCAGAAAAGAAGAGACAGGAGCAGAATTTTTCTTAGGGATGTAGCAAGAGTGGCATCAGAGGACAGATTGGGGCCAGGAGAGACTCAGCGCTGAGAAACTCTCTTTAATCCCCCACTTTAGCCCAGTACTGGGGGCAATTGCCCAAGTTGAAATCCATGCTCTACAATTTACTAATTCTCTGACCTTTGGGCAGTTACTTGATTTCTCTGTGCTTTAGTTTCCTAAATGGGAATAATATTACCCACCTCATAGACTTGTTATAAGAATTTAATGAGTCTAGGAGAATCTCTGCCGTTCTCAATAGATATTAATCATTAATATTTTTGTGTTAATATTGGTTAATTATCTTGGCTTGCTATCCATTATTTTCTGACTCAGAGAGTATGTCTCGGACACCAAGTACCACCATCCTGTCCCTTTCCCCTGATGTTTCATCCACAGCAGTAAGGATAGAACATTCTTTACAACAGAATCCAAGTGACATATGCTTCTCCTGAAGCCCAGTGCTAGCATGTAGCAGTTGCTTAATACATGCTTGCTAAATTTATGCCAAGCAGGGCAGTCCAATTTCCCAGAGGCAGTCCAGGAGGGCTGGAGTTAGAAGTCTAGCTACATGTCCAATGGAACTCCAACAGTCAAATGAGTTCCTGCTCCACCTGATTTACCTCTGCTTACCCAGCCCCAAAGAGAGCCCTAGAAACTAGAGCCAAGACCAAGAATCCAATAAAGCAAGAAGTAAAAAAACAGGGACACATAGAGTTAAGTCTAAACAATTGATGACAATGGAGTAGTGAGGCTCCATACGTTAAGAAAAGATTTGTCCAATATAAGAGGTATAATATTAAAAAAATTTAATACCTATCTGGAACCAAAATTTCAACAAAACCTGTGTTGGAGGTAGCTGATATGAAGGAAAACAGAAGTAAGATTTTGCATTGCTTTGTGGTAGGAAAGCAGAGTAGATACTGATTCTTTATTTTGGCAGAAAAATATAGGTTTACATGTTTGTTAAAAAAAGAAAAATTAAAGGCAATGAAAAGACATGGAGAAAACTTAATTGCATACAGCGAAGTGAAAGAGGCCAGTATGAAATGGAAAAGCCAAAACTATAGTGACAGTAAAAAGATCAGCTTTTGCTAGGGATTTAGAGGGGAGCACAGGGGATTTTTATAACTATGAAACTATTCTGTATGATGCTGGAATATGGATACATGTCATTATACCTTGGTCAAAACCTATAGAACATACAGCAGCAAGAGGGAAGCCAAATGCAAACTATGGACTTTAGTTAATAATAATGTATTGATGTAGGTTTATCAATTATAACAAATGGACAACACCAATGCAAAATGTTAATAACAGGAGAAACTGGGGATTGGGGAGAGGATATATGGGAACTCTGTAGTTTCTGATCAATTTTTCTGTAAGCCTAAAACAGCTGTAAAAAATGAACCTATTCATATATTTTTTTTAATCAAGGGCAAACAGTAGTAAAATAGAAGTAGGATATATGCAACTGCCACGCCACTAAAGGAGGGGAAAAAAATAAAAATTGCGGTCAATCCAATGAAAATAGGGGATGGGGGGACAATTAAAGGAGCTAACCACCAAAATTCTACAATTCTGAAATGGGGAAACTGAGGCTCTGATTAACTTCGTCCACCCGAGTGGGGTTAGACAGGACCCAATCTGACACTTCTAGGACCCTATGGGCATAGAATTCCTGAAATTGCCTTGAAAAGACTGCCAACATGCTCTGTCTGTGGTTAACTCCATTTTTCTGGAATGTCAGAGGCACAGAGTGACCTGGTTAATTTCACATTCTGTTTAAGTGAAGTTTGCCGTGGATACCATACATAGCCATCCAATTTTCTCAGAATTAGAATGCGAGCAATAAAACTGGTTTAAGGAGAAAACTAGGCCAAACGAAATTTAAATTTATTCAATGATGAGTCCTTAGTGATAAGGAAGGCACTCCAGAATCCAGCAGGGCTTCACTGTGTCATTCCAAATGTCACTTCTTTTTTCAGAACTGCAGAGACATAGGGGCTGGGAGAGGTGGGTGAATCCTCACTGACCATGAGGAGGAGCCCTGGAGGTAGCTCTTTTACATAACTCCCAGATATTCCCCTGTGTCTCTGTCTTAGGAAAGCAGAGTAGAGAATGTTTATGCAGCAACATTAGAAGAATAAAAAAATCTCTCATTTGAGTCAGCTGATGGTTGGAGCCTGCATGACTGGCAGCCATGTAAATTAGATTTGAATCCTTTCCTGTAACCTTTGCCATTGTAAAGACCTGGGTAATTTCTCAACTGAGCTCAGGACCTCAGTCCTACAAGCAGGGTGGTTAGCTGACTCTGGAGTGAGCAGGACCTGCTGTTTAGACCTCAGTTCTGCCTCGTCCTGGCTATGGCGACTTGGCTAGTTACCCAACAACTACGTAAAATGCAGATGGATGTTAATGATGGCCACCTCGTAGGGTAGCTGTGAAAAGAAAATCCAAATAATGAGCTTGGCACAGTAAGCAATAATAAATATTAGCAACGATCATTATTAATATTCATCTAGTGCATGGAAAGGGCCCACGATGAGACTCTATATTGGGATCTAAGTGAATTAATACCATCCTTCCCACCCCCCGAGTGGAGTGGAGTTTTGCACCATCTTGTATTCATTTATTCTTTTTCACTTGGAGTTGCTGCTGTTTCAGAACATCCGAGGCAGCAGGCCCAGGGTGCATGACCATATGTCCACCTCATTCCAAGAACGCTCTCCCAGAATCTGCCGCTTGTGATGTGGAAATCCAGAAACACACAGCAGCCTTCGCTTTAGTCACGGATCGTCTGGGTGCTGTTGATAGATGTCAGATGTCAGCACATTTGCTCCACGTCTTTCTGCCGGCCTATCCCTTTTCCTGCTGCTTTTACGTTCTCATTCCCAAAGCTTCTTAACATCTCTGCTTTCTGCGTTTCCTGAACTGCTACTTGTCTCCAGGCCTCCCCAGCAGGTCTCACCCCTGTGTCGATCCCACCGTGACGAGCAGGCCACTGGGACCACTCAGGGCTTCCCCAATTCTGCAGCCAGCATTACCCCTCTTCCTCCCCTTAGCCCTCGGTCTCTCATCTGGAAGGAGGGACCTGGACATTGTCTCGCAGGTACCCTTGTGAAAGCGAATCTGCCACAGAGGTTTAGCATTTGTTCGAGCTTATTTGCTTTTTGCTTTTCAGAGGCAATCTGGTTGTAATTTCAGCAGCAGACTCTTGGTTTGGCTACTTTATCCATCCCTCCTCATTTTGCCATTTTCCCCAGTTGCTGCTTTGCAGACCGTCTCTGTTTGGGTTATTCCTTCTAAAACATACACTCATACACACAATTACACGCATGCGCACACTCAAGCTCACGGCCACACGTAGGCATACTGTCCAGGGGAAGAATTCTAGTGAGGCGCCTGTCTAGATTTCATTGCCACAGGATTTGTCATTAATAGTGATGTTTTGTTCTGATAGCCATGATTTATATCGCTTTCATTTCCCCTTCCAATTCGTATTTTGTTCCACGTTTCGCATTTTGCAAGGTTCTTTAATTCGAGCCTATGTTTTCTGACTTGCACCTGCAAGTCTCTGCAATCCCCCTCTTTTGAAAAGCAGGGGAAGAAAAACAACACCCAAGAACACATGTGACTAATCAACAAAATTCTAGGTAAAACTCAAATTTTTCAATGAAATTGGACAAAATGGAAGGAACTGTCCCATCGGGAAGAATCTCGAGCTGGCTAGGAGTGGAGGTAGTGAGTAATAGGTCTTTCCCTCTTGCTGGGTCTCTATGAATAGTTCGACCAGCTGTATGTGGAACAGCCGCTCCCCTTTCATTCATATAGTACTTGGCCCTGCAGGGCTGGGTACAGAAACTCTCTGTTACCTTGATATTTTCAATACCGCATCTGAATGGTGCCTTGTTTTGGCCCTGACTTTTTGTTCCCACCTCCATTAAGTCAGCTCCACAGGCAGAATCAGCACTTAATAAAACAGCTATTGGCAGATGGTTCAAGTCACGGGAGGCTTTAGGGCTCTTCGTGGCTTTGTTTTTCTAAAAAGTACCCATGACTATAGCCAAGCAAATCAGCATATACCCATGGGCTTCCTTGGGAGAAATTAAAACAAGTTAGGCTGCAGGGTGGAGAATCAGGCAGGGAGCCTAAAAGAAATTTAATAAACCCTGTGCCTTTCTTCTCCTTTTTCAGGGGGTATGTTTTCCAGAATAGGGCGGAAAGTTCTATGGGTGTGGTGAACCAAATCACCTCTTCAGCTGTGTTGGGCTGCAGTTAAAAAACCAAAGGTCATGACTTCCCTGGTGGACCAATGGTTAAGACTCCGCGCTTCCAATGCAGGGGGCCTGGGTTTGATCCCTGTCTGGGGAACTAAGATCCCACATGCCGTGTGGTGCATTTAAAAATTTTAAAAACAAAACCAAAGATAGCTGAGGGAAATGAGAGGAACCCCTCAGGAGTGGATCAGTGTGCTTGGACCTCTAGGGCTGAACCCTGGCACAATTAAGGAATGAGTGACGAGTTCCAGAGCTGGCCTCCATTTCTGTGTCTTCTTCCTTCTGCTGGGCACTCAAGAGCACCCACTGGCCCGGACTGCTCTAAACTTGGCTCCTTGAAGAAATTGCACCCCATCCCCAGTGTCTCTTCCTATCTAGAAGTATTTGCCATCTTAACTTTCCCATCTCACCCCACTGCATCAAAAAGTTCCCCTCACTGGGAGCAGGATAAAGTAATCATGATGGGCACAAGCTTAGGTGTAGCTAGATCTGGGTTCAGATCCCACCTCTGCCACTTACTAGCTGTATGTCCTTGTTCAGAGGGGCCTCACCACTCTAAGCTTCCGTTTCCTTCAACTATAAAATGTGGATTAATAATAGTGCCAATAATGTATGGGCATTATTATAAGATAATAATAGTAGTATAAGACCAGTAGGATAATAGTAGGAAAAGAACAGTAGGATAAAATGAGATAACACACGTAAACGACCAAGCCAGGATTAGCACGCAGGGCAGTCTGAGTGAAGAGACCACGTGCCTGATGACTGTGCTATACCACTACTTGTAAAATGGATTTCAAAAAGTCAGTGTGTGGCTTCCCTGGTGGCACAGTGGTTGAGAGTCCGCCTGCTTATGCAGGGGACACAGGTTCATGCCCCAGTCAGGGAAGATCCCACGTGCCGCGGAGCGGCTGGGCCCGTGAGCCATGGCCGCTGAGCCTGTGCGTCCGGAGCCTGTGCTCCGCAACGGGAGAGGCCACAACAGTGAGAGGCCCGCGTACCGCAAAAAAAAAAAAAAAAAAAAAAAAAAAAAAGTCAGTGTGGTTCACGTTCGTTGTAGCGCTATTCACAGTAGCCAAAAAGTGGAAACATCCAGGCTGACCGGCTTTTTGCCTCATTCTTACATTACTAGGTACCATAATTTAGGCAAACTTACGTTTTTATTATAACTCATACAAATGTACCAATAATAATAACGACAAAATAATAACATTTAACACTTATGCAGTATATAGCAAGTAAGTGGCAGTCAGCATTTGAACCTGAAAGATTCATTCAGATAAGTCCTTGTTCTAACCTCTAGACCTACTCCCCACAAATAATTGGTCTGTTATAAAGGTTCTTTTGTTTCTCTAGATGCTCTTTGTTTCTGATGCAACTGATGTTTTATTTTCATGTCATTGCAAATAAGTTCAGTTCATTTCTCTTCTATTTTTTTTTCCTCAGTCATTAGCTTTCCACTTTTGTCCTAACATCAGAATGGCCCACAAAATATATCCATAATAGGGCTTCCCTGGTGGCGCAGTGCTTGAGAGTCCGCCTGCCGATGCAGGAGACGCGGGTTCGTGCCCCGTTTCGGGAAGATCCCACATGCCGCGGAGCGGCTGGGCCCGTGAGCCATGGCCACTGAGCCTGCGCGTCCGGAGCCTGTGCTCCGCAAATGGGAGAGGCCACAACAGTGAGAGGCCCGCATAACGCAAGGAAAAAAAAAAAAAAAAAATCCATAATAAAATAAAAATGACAAGCATAGCTTTTGCATTCTGCCACCTTGTAATGAAGCCTGATAAAATATCTCCACTGATATATTTTGACACCTTGAGGAAAGCCTCCACTTGACTGTCATTTTTATCACCTCACTGAGATCGTGGCAAGAATAAATCCCTCCCCCAGGCTCTCCGACAACATCCAACAAAGACACATGTAAGTGGGCTTTATACACATCAGCACAAGTGATGGATTATGAACATAAAATTGTGTAGGTGGCAAGACTGGCCATTTCAGTGATGTGACCTGTTCATAAATTAATTGATTGAAGGAATGAGATCGATATTTTAACTCCATTTTATACCCCCAAAAAACCACAAAACCATAGGAATAAGGCTGGAGCCTCACTGAACTGACAGGTTGATTATTTTAAATAAAATGAAACAATTTAGTCAAGCAATTAGCTTGAACTGCTATTTTCATTTAACGGAGCCTTTTTTTTTTTTTTTTCCGCTGAGATGAGCAGTCAGTTCAGCCCAATTGTAAATCTATGACATGTGGTCCAAAACGAAAAGTTGTACATGATCCAATTATTTTTAAAGTGTCTGCTTTTATCAGTTTCGATTTTCTTCTCACCTGAATGAGTTTGGGAGTCTCAGGAAAGCAATCACTTTGAATCTGCTTAGGTAAGAAATATTGTATCTTCTCCCTATGACAACAATAATAGCCATTTATTGAGCACTATGTGCTTTACATCCATCATTAGAGAGAGATTTCGGAGTGGCAGTTGAGTACGTGGTCTCTGCAGCCAGTTTCACCATTGCATGGCTGCAAGCAAATGGCTTGGGTCTTTCTGCACTTGGTTTTCGCATCCGTAAATCATGATATCTATGTCATAGGATTGTTTTTAGGATTAAATACATTCATACACGTAAAGTGTCTGAAAGCATGCCTGGAACCTTGTATAAGTTGGCTATTGTTTTCATGTTCCTAAGCACCATCTAAGTTTTGTATTCTTATCCCTATATTACAGTTAAAGAAAGTGAAGTTCAGAATGGTAAATAATTTGCCCAAGGTCTCACATATAGAGCGAGCAGCTGTCTTTCCCTCTCCAGATGTGCAAGTAGTATCATATGCACTGTAGAAAGAACTAAGGCAGTCCCTTTTTTTCTATATCTGACATCCTGAAATGATTAAGATTCAGGAAAGTTGGTGCTTGATTGGATGTTTATTACCCCAGATGGTGAGTAAAGCATTACTGAATACATCTGAGGACTGACTGAAAGAATATGTGCTAGAAATTGAAATACTGGGAAAGTTCATTGCAGCACTATTTACAATGGCCAGGTCATGGAAGCAACCTAAATGCCCACCAACAGACAAACAGATAAAGAAGATGTGGTAGATACATACAATGGAATATTACTCAGCCATAAAAAGGAACAAAATTGGGTCATTTGTAGAGACGTGGATGGATCTAGAGACTGCCATACAGAGTGAAGTAAATCAGAAAGAGAAAAACAAATATTGTATATTAATGCATATATGTGGATAGAAAAATGGTACAGATGAACTGGTTTGCAGGGCAGAAATAGAAACACAGATGTAGAGAACAAACATATGGACACCAAGGGGGGAAAGTAGCAGGGGCTTGGGGTGGTGTGATGAATTGGGAGATTGGGATTGACATGTATACACTAATATGTATAAAATGGATAACTAATAAGAACCTGCTGTATAAAAAAAATAAAATAAAATTCAAAAAAAAGAAATACTCGGAAAAAACCCCTGAATGATTACATCCATATTATCCTAATATTCTTCCTTAGAGGCATTTACATGACCACAGGTGTCAAAGTAGCAAGCTCTTCTTGACACATTTGACTTTCTTATTACCTACCACCATCTGATCTGTCTCTTACAATGAGTTTGTCTTCCCCATTTGGGTTTTTAACCAATTTATCCTTTAGAGAATTATACCCCCTGACTCCCCAGTCCCTTCAGCTTCGTTAGGATGTTCCCTTGTCTCCATTTCCTATGTGTAATGTTAGCTCATTACTCAGCTGCTGACTCTGTCTTCTGACTTTGATTTTCTGTTAAATTTTCCCCAACACCATTATTGTTGGCATCATTGGGATCTTCAACATTGTTATAATTCTTTGCATTTTCAATTTGTCTTTTCAAAACAAAATCAAGAGCTAATAAAATAAGCACAGGTTATGTACCTTTGCGGAAAGCACTGAATCAAAAACATCAGGGTCTCATTGATATGAAAACCGAGAATCTTGTTCAAAAAGAAATTGGAAAGAGTTTCTGCAAAGTGGCTCTTTTTGCAAAACTCAAAGAGGAACACGTAAGTTACCAGCCATGTATGGTTCTGTCCTTATGAATTCAAGGTACCTTAATATTCAGGTGGCATAGAATATTATTAAGAATAACAGAATGTCTCTAGCTTAGGCAGGAAATCATTTTTAAAAAATGTCAGAGCTCATTTTACAAAAAGATTATAATTACAAAATAGTAATGGTGGATTCCAGTTTGGGGTTTGGAGGTGAATAAAGACAGCTTAGAGATTATAGAGGCTTCCTGTTTTGAATTTAGGAGAAGCCAAGACTTTTGCAAATCTTTTTAGATGTAATGTTTATGGAAGGCAAAGGATACCAACCCAGAATGTTGGACAGTGCAGTTAAATGTTGGTTTGGACATTGTAAGTAATTTAGACTATTGGACAGAGTACTGAACTACTGTAGTCTTCCCTTCATTTCTTGCCTAAAAAGGGCAATAGTGAGAAAATGACTTTAACCAAAATATTCAACAAGCATTTATTAAAAGCCTGCGGTACAAATAACATTCTGCAGAAGGCACTTACATTAGACCCAAGGAAGCAGATGAAACACACGCTCCTGAGGATTTACTAGGGGACAGAAGAATAATAAAATTGCAAGCATGAAGGAACCCAAGAGTAATTCCCTAGTAACATCTAAATTAGTGGTATGCTCTTCCCCTAGATAGCCACATGGCTTACTTCCTTACCTCCTTCAAGTCTTGCCCAAATGTCACCTTTTCCGCAAGAACTTCCCTAACCAATCTCTATACAAATTGCACTACCCACCCCACAAGCCCTGTTTCTATTCCTTTTCCCTGTTTTATTTTTCTCAGTCACCTTTTAGCTTATTACATAATTTATCATCTATCCTACAATGTCCCGACCTCTAAGTGTAACCTTCATAACAGTATGAGGGGCTGCATTTTGTTCATTGCCAAATCACTAGCAGGTAATAGAATACCTGGCACAGAGTAAGTGTTCCAAAAACTTGCCTAATAAAGTGTTTAATAGTGTATGCCAGACTACATATTGGTGCTAAAATTTTTCAAAATAAGCGACCTTTAGCAGTGTTAATGAGGAGAGGTTTCTTGGAAGAAGTAATATGTGCCCCTCAACCCCAAACAAATGGATTTAATTAAACATAGTAATTACAACACAGGTTTTTGGATTCTAGACCAAAATCTGTGACCTAAACCAAAGCACTTAATTTTGTTTTTTGTGGATCTCTGAAGATAAATATCTCCTACCTGGGGCCAAGGACTTCGAAACAAAACAAAACAAACAAAAAAACTTTGAAGACAGAATCACTGCATTCTTTTTCTAGCCTCTCCGGGCTGAAACTGAAGCAGCAGATATTCGTGATGCTTTGCACAACAATCGTCTTTATTGATTTGACTTGCCTAGGGCAGGCCTTAAGTCAATTTGTGAAGAAAAGTTCCCTCCCGCTTACAGTGGCTTCTCTGGCCTCTTCTGATGCCCTCTAGGTGTTCCAAAAGCCTTCTGGGGCACCTATCCAAGCTTGCCTGCTCCCGAAGTAAACCATACTAAAAAATTACGTCTTCCTGTCCTCTGCTCTCCAAGCAAAAAGTCTGCCCCCTCAGTCTCCTGCCAGTTAGGACTGGATCCTGATGAGCTAATTCCCTCTAGGGTGGGAATGACAGATTGTTGGCTGGGCTAACTTTTTTTCCTCACCACCAAAGTGAGGCCTGATGCTAAAGGAGGAATTGGAGGGGAAGGAAACTTAAAATATCCAGTGCCTAGACTCTGCCTGAGCTTTCAGTATATTAAATTATTTCATCTGCAACCAGGTAAATGATATTACTCTCTGAGGACCTAAAGTTCATGGGAGGTAAAGAATGGACAGAATCCAAAATTTTCTGTGTTATCACATCACTGCACTGAATAAACGAGCCTAGTAATAGAATTTTGGATTCTGTAGCAGACTTCTGGGGCAATATTTTGGGGTGTGAGAGGGAAGAGTCCTTTGCTCCATCCCACCTCAGCTACATAAGCTCTGGCTGTGACCTTGAGTAAGTAACTTAACCTCTCTTATCCTTTCCATTCCCTCAACTGAAAAATGGGGGACAGTAAAAGTACCTGTTATTAGTTATTTTCTGCTTATGACAAACCACTCCAAAATGTAGTGGCCTAAAACAACAATAGTCATCCCTATGGGTCAGAAATTTGGGAGTGGCTCAGGGTCTCTCATGAGGTGGCAGTCAGATGTCAACTGGGGGTTGCAGTCATCTGAAACTCTGACTGGGGATGGAAAATTCATTTCCAAAAAGGCTTACTCACATTGCTGGCAAGTCGGTTCCTCTCCATATGGGCCTCTCCACAGTGTGGCTTGAGTGTCTTCACAAAATGGCAGCTGGATTCACCCAGAGCAAGCAATCCAAGAGACCAGGATGGAAGTTGCAGTGACGTTATACCTCTATGACTTGGAAGTCACATACCACAGCCTCTGCCATGTTCTATTGGTCACCCAAGGCAGCCCCTAATTCAGTGTGGGAGGGGACCATACAGGGCCATCTTGGAGGCTTCTACACCAGTATCCACCCCATAGGTTATGAGGAGGATTAATATCAGTTCAATGAACGAATAAAGCAAGTGGCACCTGGGTGCCAGGCTCCTGAGGACCAGGGGTAGCTGGTTAGCCCTGGCAGGCTCAACAGGCTGGGAAGCACCTGAAGTACCTTGTCATTACCACCTAAACAGCAAGAGCAACAACTAATGAATCTCTAGCTACATCCTTATTTTGCAGGTGTTATCACTTCAATAGTGTAGTGCAGTGTTTTTCAAACTTGTATTCAGGGAAGCATTACTGCAAAAAAAACGTTAATAGGTAGATCTCAAAAAAAGCTTTGTGGTCCAGTACATTTGAAAAGGCTGCCTATGAAATCCTTTTTTGGAGACTTAGAGTGTGCATTTTGTGCAATGTTCAAAACCCTAGGAAGTTCTACGGTTAAATAATTTAAACATTAAAAGGAAAAAAAACAAAAAACAAAAACCTTGTTAGTTAGATTTGACCCAGCATTTTGCAAAGGCATTAGAGCAAAACACGCATTTTCTTTTTTTCCCCACTGCAGGTGTAAAGCCTCCTATTTGGAAGCATTGCCTACTTCCTAGAGGCATGATCATGGATGAGCCACTAAAATTTTTGGGGCTTCAGTTGCCCCATCAGTATAATGTGGATAATACACACTTCATAGGGCTATTGAGAAAATTAAATAATAAAGGTACCTCGCCTGATATTTGGGTCCCAGTAAGGGCTTGACCCTTTGGGTTCCAAACCGAGCTCCACCATGATGACACTATTTGACCTTGACCAAGTTCTTTTACTTCTCTATCAGCTTTCTGGTATATAAAACAAGGTGAATAATTGCACCTAACTCATAGTTTTACAGGGGGAGAAAATAAAAGGGAGCATGTGACCTGCTGAA
>NW_006774075.1:2920310-2935300 GCF_000442215.2 Lipotes vexillifer
TGCTGAACGCTTGCTTGGCACACTGTGAGAGCTCGCTAGCTGTCTAGGTATCATCATGACTGTGTGGCCGGAGGTCACAGAGCTGGCAAGGGACAAAAATCAGTTAATGAACCCTAGCCCACCTGTCTCAGATTGCATGTGCTTTGCCCTCTGTTGGGGCATACAATCAACAGAAATGAGACACAGTCATTTTCAGGGTGGCTCTGAGAGAGGATTGTGTGGGCGGTTAGAAACAAGTGAGTGGTGATGATTCCAGAGAGCTTCCAGAAGCAGTGGGGCTGCAGGAAGATATTTAAAGGAGGCAGGTGGCTGGGCAGATGGGGATGGCAGGGTTTACACACTCAGGACAGCCGGGACAACAGCTCAGAGGAGTGAGTGGCAGCGGCTGCCAGACGCCAGCTTTGTCAGAACAAAGCAGCAGGTGAGGGCCACAGAGAGCCCACACTCCAGGCACCCAAGGAGGGCCGAGGCCAAATAAAACCCTTGGCAGGGAGACGACAGCCCCATTTGCCTTTTTCAATCAATCAGCCAACAATTGAGGGATCATCCCTGAATCAAAGCCCCTGTCTCCCTCCCTGCCCCCATGCAGGCCCCCAAGCATTGGCCGCACAGATCATAGTTGAACTTCTGAGAGCTCCTCCCGAAGCCACTATCAGCTGTACAGAAATTTATTTTTATTATTGAGCTCCTATTTCTGCTTTTGCCATCACGGCAGATCAGTTTGGGTTTTGTCTCCCAGCCAAGGGCTTTTCATATTTTCCAGATACTCAAAAGTCTGTATGTGCTGCCTGGAGCAGGTTTAAGGAACAATCTGAGATTTCTTTCTGAATAAGCAGTTATTTGTACTTTGTTTTGCTTTTCTTGGTTACTGAAGAGAAACAGTGACATAAAGAAAGCAGTGGTAACACTTCCCTTTGAGCAGCACAAATGTCAATGGTAATGACTTTCAAATAAATAGTTACATTGTCAGGCGCACAAGAGTCTCATTGAGGAAATCTGTGCAGTGACTGCTAACAGGGTTAACTCTTTAGGCACGATGTAATCAAGGAAAAAACTGTAAACTTTGCACAGAGTGACCTCAGAAGGTACTGAAAGGAAATGCCAACCCAACATCCCAGGGTACGTTTCTAGACCAGGCACAGTGCATTGGAGAGAGAGAGAGAGAGAGAGAGAGGGAGGGAGAGAGAGAGAGAGAGACACGGAGGGAGGGAGGGAGAGAGAGAGAGAGAGAGAGAGAGAGAGAGAGAGAGAGAGAGAGAGAGAGAGAGAGAGAGAGAGAGAGAGAGAGAGAGAGAGAGAGAGAGAGAGAGAGAGAGAGAGAGAGAGAGAGGGAGAGAGAGAGAGAGAGAGAGAGAGAGAGAGAGAGAGAGCGAGAGAAGAGCCTGATAGAATGAAAGTTTGTTTAGGGGGAAATGGGGAATGTTCCTTCATTACTTCAGTTATTACGGTAAATCCAGCTACACTGTTTCATTCGCCATTTTAATCCTTTTAATCATGGTTCCACTCAAAGCCAAGAGATTTTTTTAACGGGATGTAAAATGCATTTTACCACTTTGCAATATTTTTCTTGTAAAGGATGTTATTATACAGAAAATAGAATCCTTTTAGCAGAAATTTAAGTAACTAAATACTTAGGACTCCCAGCATCCCCTTCCCAGAGCCTTTGGCAGATGACAATGTGGGCAAAATTTGTCCTCCCTCCCTGTTTAGGGTTGCCAAATATAGCAAATAAAAATACAGGATGCCGAGTTAAATATGAATTTCAGATAAACTACGAACAATTTTTTAGTATAAGTATGTTCTGAACATTGCTCAGGACCTACTATAAAATTATTTGTTGTTTGTCTGACATTCAGATTTAATTGGGGATCCTGTATTTCATTTGACCACACCATTCCATTTGACTGTAGATATATGCGTTTACTTCTGGACTCTCAATTCCGTTCTCTTGATCTCTGTATCTATCTTCACACCCATACTACACAGTCCAGGGATTACTATAGCTTTGTAATGAGTTTTGAAATGGGCAAGTCTGAGTCTTCCAAATTTGTTGTTCTTGTTAAAGATTGTTTTGGCTATCCGGGCCCTTTCTATTTCTTCATGAATTTTAGGACCGGCTTGTCAATTTCTACAGAAAAGTCAGTTGTCATATTCATAGAGATTGCCTTGAATCTGTGTGGATCAACTCGAGGAGTACTGCCATCTTAATCGTATTAAATGTTCCAATTCATGAACATAGGCTTTTTATTAACTTAGGTCTTCATTTATTTCATGATTTGTAGTTTCCAGTGTACAAATCTTATACTTATTTGTTAAACTTATTCCTAAGTATTTTATTCTTTTCAATGCTATTATAAATATAATTTTCTTAATTTCATTTTCAGATTTTCATTTCTAGTATATAGATATAAAATTGATTTTGGTATACTGATTGCTGTAATATTTAAGAGTGTTTAAGTTTGAAAACCCACTGTTCTTGTGAGATATAATTTGCATTCTGATTGTGTGCTACCAGGACAGTAACTTTTCTGGGAATTTCATTAGCTTGGCTCTTTGGGAAAATGCTGCTGGCATTGGCTAAGGGACCATAAACATGCAACCTGTCAGACTGTGGGCTCAGGTACACCCATGGAAGTAGAAGAGGCAAGAACCCTACAGGCAGATATTCTGTCCTTCAGTATTGTAACTGCCAGGTTCTCTCACTGGACTTCAAACTCTCTGAGAGCAGTAACAAGGTCTTCTGCACAATTTTCTCTCTAAAGCTCAGCCTGGTGCCTGCTTTAAGTGTTTAGCCTGACTCACTGACTAAGTGGAGGGGGAAAAAATGGAACTACTCAGGGGACAGAGCTTAATGGGATCTTATCTTGCTGAGGGGCCTCACAGCCTATTGTCAGATGTGGCTCATTTATAATCACCCTGTTCATAAAAAGAAAGGTCTGTAGAGCTGTAAAAGTATTATCTATAGGACATACTGTAATATTTTTACTGCAGTCACTTTATAGTATCTTTTTAAAATATGTGGTATAGCAAACTGTCCTTTATTGTTCTTGTTCAAGATTCTCTTGACAATTTTTGAATTTTTATTTTTTAATATCCTTTTCATTACTGGGAGTTTGACTGGATTCAATCAATAACATTTTTATATTAACTTGGAAAGGATTTTATTTTCATGATTTTTTTTCTAATCCAAGATTTTGGTATGTCTCTCCATTTATTTAAGACATGCTTTATTTCCTTCAATTAAATTTTAATACTTTATATAGGTTCTGGACTTCCCTTGTTAAATTTATTTATGACACTTTTTAAAGAATTTATTTTGTAATTTCTATATATAATTCATTATTACTAATATACAGAAAAGTTATTTGTTTTAATAATATTTATCCTAGCAACCACTATTGAAAGCAGTATGGAGGTTCCTTAAAAAACTAAACTAGAGCTACTGTATGACCCAGCAATCCCACTCCTGGGTACGTATATGGAAAAAAACAACAGCTCTAATTCGAAAAGATACATGTACCCTAATGTTCATAGCAGCACTATTTACAATAGTCAAGACATGGAAACCACCCAAATGCCCATTAACAGATGATTGGCTTAAGAAGATGTGATATATATATATATATATATATATATACATATATATATATATATATATCCAATGGAATATTACTTGGTCTTAGAATAAAAAGAAATATTGCCATTTGCAGCAACATGGATGGACCTAGAGAATATTATGCTTAGTGAAGTAAGTCAGACAGAGAAAGATAAAAACTACATGATAGCACTTAAATGTGGAATCTAAAAAATAATATGGGCTTCCCTGGTGGCGCAGTGGTTGAGAGTCTGCCTGCCATTGCAGGGGACACGGGTTCGTGCCCCGGTCTGGGAGGATCCCACATGCCGTGGAGCGGCTGGGCCCATGAGCCATGGCCGCTGAGCCTGTGCGTCCGGAGCCTGTGCGTCCAGAGCCTGTGCTCCGCAGCGGGAGAGGCCACAACAGTGAGAGGCCCACGTACCGCAAAAAAATAAATAAATAAAAAATAATATAAGTGAATCTATATACAAAACAGAAACAGACTCACAGACATAGAAAACAAACTTATGGTTACCAAAGCGGGGGGGACAAATTTGGAGTATGAGCTTAACAGATATAAGCTACTATACATAAAACAGATAAGCAGCAAGGATTTACTGTATAGCACAGTGAGTTATATTCAGTATCTTGTAATAACCTATAATAGAATATAATCTGAAAAAAAATAACTAAATCACTATGTGGTACACCTGAAACTAACACAATATTGTAAATCAACTATACTGTAATTTTTAAAAATTTATCTTATATGCAGTCACTATACCAATTATCTTATTGGTTTTAATATTTTTAAATGGGTCATTTGGGATTTCTAGGCATAAAAGTATATTACATGCAAACAGAAATACCTTTGCCTTTTCTTTTTCAATATCTGAAATTCTCATTTGCTTTTCCTGTCTTATTACATAGTAGATCCTCCCAAATAATACTAAGTAACAGTGATGACATTTGTTAACCTATTACTGAAGTCAAGAGTATTTGCTTTTGAAACTTTCGCAGCCAATATGAGCTTTAATACCAAACAGGAAAGTAAACTATATCATTTTTGGGATATAGCAACAACTATATATATAATGTAGATATGAATATAATATATTAATATAATAATATATTAAAATATATAAGGATATACAATAGTGAATAATTCCCTGAATGCAGAGTAAGCTTGAGTCTCCATGGGATACAAATAGAGACTTGGAGGAATTTTTCATCCCTTAAATTCTTAAGAGAATTGAGCAGAGACAGGAGCCAGGAAGAATCTGATATATCCAAGATGGCAGGGTAAGAGTTCAAAGATTAGGAACAGCTGGGGAGAACAAGAGACCAGAGATCAGAAAGCAGGATTTTCTTGGGCAAAAGCCAAAAACACCAGCTGGGAGGTGACCACTAAGTCAAAACAGTTTAATACAGAAGCCAAAGAGGGAATATGAAGCTCTGATTGGAAAGAATCTTGAAGATTAATAGAAAGTCTTGACAAGCAGCTTCTAGAACAGAGTTTTTCAAGCTTTCTAAGTGTAACTTGTCATCTTCCTACTGGTGTAGTAGAGTTCTTTGCCTAGCACAATGCCTTGCATACAGCTGGTCATCAAAAAAATTTTGTTGTTGCATTAATAGACAAGGAGAGAGAAAAACAATTGCACTTCAAAAGCCAAAGAAAAAGCGTCAATGCCTAATACCAAGAGAGATGACATTTTTTTGAGGATGACTTTTGAAAGGTCTTTTTTTTTTTTTCGGTACGCGGGCCTCTCACTGTTGTGGCCTCTCCCGTTGCGGAGTACAGGCTCTGGACGCGCAGGCTCAGCGGCCATGGCTCACGGGCCCAGCCGCTCCACGGCATGTGGGATCTTCCCGGACCGGGGCACGAACCCTTGTCCCCTGCATCGGCAGGCGGACTCTCAACCACTGCGCTACCAGGGAAGCCCTGAAAGGTCTTTTTTTAAGTAAGCATTTTATTAAACTATAGTATGCATAAAGAAAAGTGTACAAATTATATAGCTCAATAAATTATTACATCCAACTAACCACCAATTAAAACAAGAAATAGAGCATCACCAGTTCCTCAGAAGTTCCCTTAAGGCCCCTCCTAGCCACTACCCACTCCAAGGGTAATCACAAAAAGCATAGATTTATTTTAGCTGTTTTTAAACTTTGTATAAATAAAATCATACAGTATGTACGTGTGTGTGTGTGTGTGTGTGTGTGTGTACGTGTGTGTGAACATAAGTACTATATACTTTTTTGTATCTGGCTTCTTTCGTTCAACATTGTATTTCTGAGATTCCTCCATGTTAGTGTGATATGTAGCAATAATTTCTTTATTCTCACTGCTGTATAATAATTCATTATATGAATATATCACAGCTTATTTATCCAATTTGTTGTTGATAGGCATTTAGGATGTTTCCAGATTGGAAGTATTAAGAATAGTGCTGGGCTTCCCTGGTGGCGCAGTGGTTGAGAGTCTGCCTGCCGATCCAGGGGACACGGGTTCATGCCCCGGTCCGGGAAGATCCCACATACCGCTTGAGCGGCTGCGCCCGTGAGCCATGGCCGCTGAGCCTGCACGTCCAGAGCCTGTGCTCCACAACGGGAGAGGCCACAACAGTGAGAGGCCCGCGTACCGCAAAAAAGAAAAAAAAAACAAGAATCAGTATTTCCGTAATCCAAAGTCAGACTGAATGATTCATAAAATTGGGCATATCAGAAAGACTAGGCTGGTTTTGCTTCCTCTACCACATTTGAACTTGACTTGTCCCTTCTCTAAACTAGAGATTGATAATAATATGAAACTTGAATGTTTGCTATAAGGATTATATTTAACACATTTAAGGCATCTCAGGAATATTACTGGTGTTCAATGACAGCTACTGATGTTACAGGGACATTTGACCTGTAGGTTTTGGGCATGTTCCATGATCTTTATGTCATGCGTAAGTTCTTTCCACACTTGGGAAAATATTCTAAACTGAGTAACCCAATATTGGGTTACTGCCAAAGCAGTATTTGCCAATGCTATTATAGGATACAAAACTACAAACAAAACAAAGTAAAAACTCTTAAAGTCTAATTAATTGAATTTTTATCAACTTCTCCTGGTTAGTTAAATTTTTTAAAGCAGGTATTTTAACCCTCAACACTGAAAATATTTCCAAAGTCTGCCAATCCACTTTTTTTTTTTTTAAAGTATTTTATTGAATTTGTTACAATATTGCTTCTGTTTTATGTTTTGGTTTTCTGGCCAAGAGGCATGTGGGATCTTATCTCTGCAACCAGGGATCGAACCCGCACCCCCTGCATTGGAAGGCGAAGTCTTAACCACTGGACAGCCATGGAAGTCCCTGCCAATCCACTTTCATACAATAAAATTTTGTGGATTTGCCTCAGCATCGCTGGTCAGACTAAAATCATTGACGTGTGAATGTCTATGTGGGTATAAATGTATAAGGCATACATGAAATTGAGCTAAATCTACACTGACTTCAAATCATAAACTGGAAGTTTATTTCTCTATTTATGAAAATCTTGACACCTGTTTGCTTTCTTGTGATGGATTACTTTTATTCTATAATTGGAATATAATAGGGGGGAAGATTCTTGTCCCTCTGAGTTTAGATATAGTAATCATATTTGAAATAGTTACATGCTCTAAAACAATATTGGTGCAAAATGATGGTAATCTTGTTTAAAGGTTTTGGAATTTTGCTTTACTTATAAATTCCATTTTCCCCCTAATTAGTAAAAAGAACATTGAGTAACAAGGTTGGGGGACATGCCTAATCGTGTCTCCTCTGAGCATCAGAATCTGCCCACTTCTCTCCACTTCTACTGCAACCATTTTTGTGCACATCATACTGCACCCAGACAAGAGCCATAGCATCCTAGCTGGTTTCCTTGCTTCCACTCCAGCCCCTTCCAATCCACTCTCCATACAATATGTCAGATTGGCCTTTCTTAACTACAGATCAAATCCTGTCACTACTTGCTTAAGACTCTCCTGATCTGTCCCAGGCAGGCTTCCTTCTTTCACCTCTACTCATACCACTATTCTCCTTGCTCACTGCGCTGCAGCTTCATGGGCTTTCTTTCTTCAAATCCTCCAAATGCGTTCCCACTTTAGGGCCCTAACACTCCCTGACTTTGGCAATACCTCATTTGAACCTCAGCTGTCCCTTCTCTGCACTAGAGACTGATAAGAATCCAGAACTTGCATGTTTGCTATAAAGATTATATTTAACATATTTAAAGTATGGGGGGGGGTGAGAGAGAGAGAGAGGAAGAGGAAGGAGGAGGAAGCGGTGCGGGGAGAGGGAGAAGAGAGAAGAAAGGGAAGTTCTCTGCCTAGGCCTTTGCCTAGAATGCTCTGTTCCACAATCTTTACACAGTTCCTTCCTTCTCTAACTCCTCAGAGAAGTCTTTGCTCCCCATGCATGCCATCACCCTGTGTCCAACGTCCTCTTTTATTTTCTTTAAAGCACTCAACACTCTGATTTCATCTTTACCATTTATTGGGTAACTAGCTTATGCTATAGCATTTCTCCCTATAGAATGTAAGCTGCAGGAGTGCCTTGTCACTCAATGCCTAATATGACGTCTATACATAGAAGTCTTTCAATAACGTTGCTTGAATAAATGAATGAATGAATGAATGAATACCCAGCTTCAGAAATCACCAAGTTCTAGTCCTGGCTTCTGAATGATGGAGTAACCTCTGGCAAGTACTGAACCTCTTTGACCCTCAGTTTCCCCTATGAATAATTAGTAAGCTGGACTAGATGATCATTAAGGGTACTTCTCGTTTTATATTTCCATAGTTCACATTCAAATATTATTTCCCCCTTCCCTTCCTTTCCTTCTCTTTCTCTTTCCTCTTTCCTCTCTCCCTCCTTCCACCCCTCCCTCCCTCTGTCAGCAGCACTCCTTGGATTCATGGATAGTTCTAAACCAGTTGGAGATATTTTATGCATAAGCACAGACATCTCAAGGATGTATGGTCTCTAGACAGTGAATTGTCATCAGTTGTTGTAGTGTTCATTTTCCCTTGCCTAGCCAATCCCATCAAAACCACACCTCCACTGCCAAGCCACAGCCCCACCCTGCCTTTGGAAATAAAAATGGAATTGAAGGATCCCCAGCTTCTGAAAAAAACAAAACAAAAAATGCTACACCAATTTTAACTAGTATGGTGTTTCCGGAGAAATCAGGGTGCAACTGACAGGATTGATTACAACTTTATAAATTTTTTAATGTAATAAACTTCATGAAGATAATAGGAGACCGATATCAAATTTTAGATATTGCCAGAGACAATTCCTAAATTACTTTTTCTAGGCCATACCTAATTACAGTGACTATCTTTGTACATGCTTAACTTTTAGCCACTTAGTTACAATAAGCTAGAAATATACATTAAAAAACAATATAGTGATGATTAGATAGCAATGATATACACTAGAACTTAACACCATTCCTTCTTTCAGATCCTGTGAAAAATGATCTCAGGAAATGAAAAAGCGCATTTCTTCCATGTCTAGAACCAAAGTCAATATCAGCTGCAAAGACAGATGTTCATATGCTTGTAAATGCATACCTACAAACCAAGTTCTTAAAATTTAAAACCACATGAAGGCTTAGAATCACAGCATTTATGAACCAGAAGAACATTGCGACCTTCATTTAACACATGAGGAGATTGAAACTCAGAGAGCTCAAATGACTAGGCCAAGGTCATAGACCCCATTAGGGCTGGAGCTGGAACAAAACCTCTGATCTCCTGGTTCCACGCTTTTCTCATCACACCAAGCTGTAGTGACTTGCAAAGTTCAATCATATGTGCCAACCCCTCACAGAACATGGTGGATTGGAATATAAAATTATCAGTCCATTAACTGCGAACCCAGTTGAGGAATTATAGTATTCACTGTTATACTGTTGTTATAGTACTTGCGAATATTCGTTTGAGTTTATGTGTCAGGTACTCTACTATGTGCTACTTGTATTATCCTTTTCTTTTTTTCTAAGTGTTTTTTTTTTTGGCTGCGTTGGATCTTCATTGCTGCACGCAGGCTTCCTCTCTAGTTGCGACGAGGGGGGCTACTCTTCGTTGCGATGAGCAGGCTTCTCATTGCGGTGGATTCTCTTGCTGTGGAGCACAGGCTCTAGGTGCACAGGCTCAGTAGCTGCTGCGCACGGGCTTAGCTGCTCTGTGGCATGCGCGATCTTCCCGGGCCAGGGCTCAAACCCGTGTCCTCTGCATTAGCAGGAGGATTCTTAACCAGTGTGCCACCAGGGAAGTCCCTGTATTATCTGATTTAATCCCCAACTGGCCCTATGGGTGGGGATTCGGGGGGGGAAGAGTCACTTTTCTAAGCCTTTTACATCTAATAAATCATTTAATCCTCTAAATTATCTTATAAAGTAGTAATATTACTCCTATTTTATAGGTGAAGAAACTGAGTCTTAAAGTGGTTGAGTCATGCTCAAGTTCAAACATACTCTTAAACCAATGCATATGCAACCTCTCTATGCTATACCACTGACTCATTAGTTTCTACTTTCCCATCACCAAACATTAGAAGAAATAACAAGTATTGGATTGGCCAAAAAGTTCATTTGGGTTTTTCTATAAGATGTTACAGAAAAACCTGAACGAACTTTTTGGCCAACCCAACAGCTTAACCTGAGCTGCTTCTCAATGTTATTCACCAGCTTCTCAATATTAGCTGGTGGTGGAGACATTTAAAGATATAGGAGCTAGGGCCTCCCTGGTGGCTCAGTGGTTGAGAGTCCGCCTGCCGATGCAGGGGATGCGGGTTCGTGCCCCGGTCTGGGAGGATCCCACATGCCGCGTAGCGGCTGGGCCCGTGAGCCGTGGCCGCTGAGCTTGCGCGTCCGGCAACGGGAAGGGCCACGACAGTGAGAGGCCCACATATTGCCAAAAAAAACAAAAAAACAAAAAAACAAAAACCCATTCTAAATTAGAATTAGTTAGTGATCCAGGTCTCTAAAGCCCAGGGACTGGAAGAGAAGATTTCTTACTTACACCAGCAGGGGCTTGGTTTCTGTTCTTAGTGCAGCTAGGTAATGTGGTTATGTTTGTGGTGTGTCCTGTTTCTGCATTGGCAGGGACAACTTTCAATTCGTTGTGGGATAGAGGAGGCCAGGGGAGGGTCTCTCAAGTTTGATCTTCTTCCTAAATGGATGTAATGAACCTTTTCAAAAACAACACAACCATGTAAGTCTTATTGTGCTATGTTTTAGGCCTATCAGATTGAACTATATTTAATACATGCAGCTATTAAAAGACCCAAAAAAACCAAAAAAAAAAAAAAAAAAAAAAAAAAAAAGATATAGGAGCTAAAAGAGAGAGAAGACCATTTGCAACCTGAATAAGTTGAACAATCCAGGATTGTATTATGGTATCAGCAATGCTTGAACTTCAACAGGTGTAGCTATGGCCCATGAAAGTATGTTTTCTGCACATGGTGGCCTGGTATAAAAACATAATTTGTAAATTACTAAGTGAGCTCCTTGCAAGAAGGAGCAGAGACATGCTCTTGTTATGTCAGTTAGTGGGGGAATTTGTGGTAAGAACACATAGAAAGGTGAGAAAGCACAGGAAACAGTCTCAGTGGCTGCAGTCAGGCCTCAGGGAACATCATTCAGTTTTCTTCAGGTTGCAGTAGTAGCTCTAGTCATTCAACAGCAGTTCTAGTTGTCCACCACGTTCATGACTTACTTCACTTCTCTGCTGGTCTCCTGTCTCTCAACCTACTCACTACCGATTGACTTTTCTGTGTTCACCTCTCCTACCTCTCTCTCCTGTCTCTCTCTGCTCTGATCTCTCTTCTTTGTTTATTTATTTTTAATTATTACTTCTTTATTTATCACCCTTTTTTTTTCCTGTAGGGCTCACAATCAAGCTCCATGAGAAAGAGAGAATCTGAGCAGGTACATGACTAGATCTACTGGTGCATCTAGGAGATGGTACTCCCATTGGGTAGAGTGCTCACATCAAGCCATCTCAAAGTCTATAGATGGCTGCCTTCCCACTCACCACCCCCCCTCCCCAAAGAAACATCTTTGTGTCCATTAGCTGCAGCCAAAGTAGCAGGATCATATAGAACAAAGCATGACCTATACGTTTAGAAGGGAACTTTGAGCATGGCAAACAATTTGTATGGCTTGTCTGATACAAATACAAATCCTCTTTCATGTACTGATGGTGCTAATCAGTTCAAAAGCTTTTGCTGAAAAAGAATTATTATTAAACATAAGGGTAGAAACCCAAAAATAAAGGGTCATTGCTAACAATTCTCTCATTGTAGACTTCAGCTATAGCTCCATTATTAGCTGTGGCATACTCAGAATTGGACACCATAAACTCTCTTAATGCTCTTGGTCCTCAACTCTCTTACCTTCTGAATCTATAGTGAACAATTTTAGTTGACTCAGGATACAAAAAAGCAGCTGTTACCTGTTTTCTTCTTTTGTAACCCAGAGGCTCTGATAAATCTGACATTTCTGAATGGCCAAATAATGGAGGTTTCTGAAGTTGTTTTGTTGATGGTGATGACCTACAAGGGGATGGAAATAATAGTACCTTGCAGTTGCAGACCATTTTGTATTTTTGAAGTGCTCCTCATTGAAATGCTACTCTCTTACTCCTTTGTACTTCCCTGGGGCCTTGACTTTGCCAAACGATAAAATGAAAATCCTTCACAGTCCTATTCAAGGATCCTCTCCTTTTCCATGAGCCCATCCTGGTTTCCTGAATCCACCTGATCCCTCATTTCTCTGCCCTCACCAGTACTCGTTGGCTATGCTGTTCAGGCATGACATATGTCGCTATAATTACTTTTAGAAAACCATAAATTTTTACTTTTTTACAGTAAATTCCTTGAAGGCAGAGAAAATGAGCCACCTAAAACAGTATCTTGCATATGCAAGGTATGAAAAATAGCAGAAACTAACACAACATTGTAAATCGACTATACTCCAATAAAAATTAATTTTAAAAAAAGGTATCAAAAAATAAATGAGGGGAATACATGGGAAAGGCATGATTATGCCCACTTTATAGGTGAGGAAGAAAAAACACACCATTTGGGAACTGAGGAAAATATTGCACTGACGGTGGCCCTAAACCAAGGTGCAGAAGCAAAGAAAGAGACAATTTAAAAGTAGAAGGAGAGGAGACTAAAGACTAAAATGAGGAAGAAGAGAAAGAATGAGAAGAGACAGGAAAGGAAGAGATGCATCACTAGAGGGCTGAGATGAATGGACAAGCAGCGAAGAGGAGATTTTTTTTTTTTTTTTACGTGAAGTGGGCAATAAAGGCAGAAGAAAAAGGCAGAGAAGCATTTTTATAATCTCCTTAGGAAAATGCTTTATGTCAACCAGAAGAGCTAATTTGGGCTTTGGGAAGTAGGAAAAAAATGAGGAAGGCTCTATCCCTTGGTCAAAGGTAAGAGAACTGAGAAAAGTAAATAGAGGATAAAGGGGAAGAAAAGAGGGAAGTGGTTGGTCCTTTTCTTGGTTATTAAAATTATTCCACACAAAATCAGTTTTTGACAACTTTGCAAAATCAAAGGGAAAAAAGAAAACTGCAATGAAAGGAACTTAAGTCTAGATTATACTTTACTTGTTACAATGGAATATTGTACTATACTTTTAAAGTTACTTCCACCTTCTGCTTTAATGTGACGATGATGCAGACCCAAACAGCACCCTGAGATATTGAATGATTTATCAGGACCACAAATGTGACCAAGTATGTGATGCTTTGAGTCAGAAATTCTGTGCAGTTCGGATAACTGTAGGTAAAACTTCTAAAACATATGTTTAAATTCTTTGTCATCAAATAAGAACTTTTCAACCATTTTAAAGCAGAACTTTCAAATGACTTTCTAATCTAGCATGTCTTATGACCATCCTAAGTTTGACACCAGAATCCTGCCCATTATGCAAAGTATCAGAGAAAACTTAGTTCTAATTTTGTTTAAATTAGAAACTAAAGATAGATGTGTAATATCTTCTCTGTTGGCTTTTAGGATAGCTTTCTCATCAGTTTTCCTCTTTCCACTCTGACCGCTGCTCTTGAGTTTTCAATGAAGCCTTCTCTTCTATTATAGATTCTTCCCTTATGTTGGCACTCCTTGAGAGTCCATCTTTGACTCTCTGCTTTTCTAACATTACACAATCTCCTTGGAACATCTGCTCTATTTCCATTGTTTCAATTATTATTCAGAAACAGATGACACCCCCAACATACTCTAACTGCTACCTAATCCCCCTCTACGAAGCTTCAGAACCATAATTCAAATAGTCTGGATGCCTCTAGTGTGGTCCTCGGCACTGCAAACTTCACATGTCCAAAAATGATCTTATTTTCCCCCTCAAACATGTTCTTCCTGTGTGCTCTTATGCCAGCACAATCATCTATCAGGTTTCCCAAAGCAAAATAATGGATGTTATCTTTAATTTCTCCTTCAGCTACACATCCAGTTATCTGGTCCCATGGAGTCTACCTGTTGAGTATTTCTTGAATGGTCAGCTCCATCGATCTCAATTAACTCCTACTCATCCTCAGAACTCTACAATGAAATCTTCCTGACTTTCCTTTGCTGGATTGTCAGGTCTTCCAATTTTACTCTTTCATTTTACTCTGTGCCTCTCTCTTACAATAGATATTAGTTTATGGTAGACTAAGCTGATATACCAAATAGACCCAAATAAGTAATTGCTCAATCATCAGGAACTATTTTCCTACTCACGTAACACTCCTGGCCTAGTATTCAGGTTGTCAGTGTAACTTTCCTCCACACATTTAGTGGGCTGGCTCCTCTCTGTTTATTTCTCTACCACACTCCTTCACTTCTGCTTAGATGTCATTGTCTAGACTTCAGTCACATGACCATAACCCACTGCAACGGAGGCTGGGAAATGTAGTTAGCTGTCTACCTGGGCAAAGAAGCAAACGACAGATCTGGGGGGAAAGCAGTCTCTGCCACAATATCACCTATCACAGTTGCCATTTTATATTTATTTGTACAATTACATCATTAATGTCCAATTCTTCCACCAGATTTTTAACCTATGTTAGGGCAGATGCATTTTTGTTCACAACCCAGTCTCAATAAGCCTCTAAAAGTATGTGTTGAATTAATCAGTAAATTCTTGTTAATCTAGATCTAGCACAGGGGTCCCCAACCCCCGGCTGCTGACCGGTACCGGTCTGCAGCCTGTTAGGAACCGGGCCGCACAGCAGGAGGTGAGCTGTGGGCAAGGGAAGCTTCATCTGCCATTCCCCATCACTCTCCATCGCTCCCCATCGCACCCCATCCCTCCCCATCGCTCCCCATCGCACCCCATCCCTCCCCATCGCTCGCCATCC
>NW_006774075.1:2935332-2941825 GCF_000442215.2 Lipotes vexillifer
TCCCCATCCCTCCCAATCCCTCCCCATCGCTCCCCATCGCTCCCCATCCCTCCCCATCGCTCCCATCCCTCCCCATCACTCCCCATCCCTCCCCATTGCTCCCCATCGTTCCCCATCCCTCCCCATCGCTCGCATGACCGCCTGAACCATCCCCTCTGCCACCCTGTCCATGGAAAAATTGTCTTCCGTGAATCTGGTCCCGGGTGCCAAAAAGGTTGGGACTGCTGCTCTAGCATATTAGCCTGGAGCACTACAGCAGCCTCTTAATTGACCTCCCTGTCTCCCTTCCTAGCCCCTCCACAGCAGAGCCCCTCCATAGGTATCTTCCTAAACTACACACTTGATCCTGCCATTTCCTCTACTTTAAAACTCTTCAATACTGCTTCATTGCCCTCAGAACTCTTTATTTTGCCATGTAAATTCCCTTCCTGTTCATCTTCCCAGCCTTCCTTCTCACCATTGCTCTCTTTTTACATTCCTTCCCATCACAGATGCACACACCCTCACTCACACTCTCACACACATACTCACTCCCTTTCCAATCTAGCCACGCTCAAACATTGACACTTTCCCCCAAAGCACCGTGCCCCTCCCCTGGCTAACTGCTCATTGCCCTCAAGTCTCAGCTTAGTCTGTCACTTTGTTGAGGATATCCCTTAGCTCTCAAGATGGTGTTGGTGCCCTTACCCTGTGCTCCCATAGCCCTCTACTACTGTAGGGGTTCTTTTATGATTTCCTGAAGTTATCAAGATGTGCCCTGCCACATCTTATTCCCTGTGGTGCTCCCAGCACTTAACACATTGCTTAGCACATAGTCTGCATCCTGGAAATAGAGGATGGATGGACGGATGGGTAGGTGGATGAGATTTAGGAGGAGCCATTGAGCCACTGAGTTCAGCTTTAAACAAGATCAGGTAGGGACTTCCCTGGTGGCCCAGTGGTTAAGACTCTGCCCTTCCACTGCAGGGGACGCAGGTTTGATCCCTGGCGGGGGAAACTAAGATCATGCATGGCCAAAAAAAACAAAAACAAAAAAACTTCAGTGGTGGAAACTCCACAATTCCTAGGTAAAATTGTAATAATCAAAAAATGTTTTCCAAATTTCTTTCCATAATCTGAACCTTTTAATCATCATCTTATTGCAAAAGTTCCAAAGAGGTGTTTTTCTTCTCTTTCATACATTAACTTTTAAAACCCAAATGGTCTTAAACTTGCACTTTCTGATGATGCAAATGGTTAATAAGTTGTCTTTTCTCTTGATTTCAAGATAGGGTAGGACATGGGGTTACACAGAAGCCTAACATTTACTCTATCTGTCTTTCCTGGGGCTCATGGAGCATGATGGATCTCTAAATGGGTAAATATAAGAGGCCCTGAGGGACTTGTCTTGTGGCACAGTGGTTAAGAATCCACCTGACAATGCAGGGGACATGGGTTCTATCCCTGGTCTGGAAGATACCACATGCTGCAGAGCCACAACTACTGAGCCTGTGCTCTAGAGCCTGAGAGCCACAACTACTGAGCCCATGTGCCACAACTACTGAAGCTGCATGCCTGGAGCCTGTGCTCCACAAGAGAAGCCACCGCAATGAGAAGCCCGAGCACCGCAACGAAGAGTAGCCCCCACTCACCACAACTAGAGAAAGCCTGCGTGCAGCAACGAAGACTCAATGCAGCCAAAAATAAATAAATAAAATAAATTTATATTAAAAAAATTAGACAAGTTATCTGTAGCTAAGTAATTTAAAAAAAAAAAAAAAAAGGACCCGATTTTCCCCAAGTATATTTGCTTGTGTGTGCTCCAGAGTCTTGGAGACTGGAGGGGTGGGGCTTGGAGATAGGACAAAGCTTGTCCTGGGTCCAGCCTCCCAGTGTATACAAAACTCAGCAGCCAGAATAACGAACTCCCAGTTTAGGAATTTGCCATGGACGCTGCCCAAAGATCATTCCTGGGTTCCTATGAGTGTATTGGACTAACTTAAAAAAAAAAGAGAAAGAAACAACTCCTATTCGTATGTAAATATCAGCAGTCTATCATCACCTGAGCAAGAACAATAGATTTCATTTATTTTAAATAGATAGATTTATTCATTTATTTATGGGTAAGTTGGGTCTTTGTTGCTGCGCAGGCTTTCTCTAGTTGCAGAGAGCGGGGGCTACTCTTCCTTGCCGTGCACGGGCTCTAGGCGTGCCGGCTTCGGTAGTTGTGGTGCACGCGCTTGGTTGCTCCACGGCATGTGGGATCTTCCCAGATGAGGGCTCTGAACCCGTTGTTCTTTGCAATGACAGGTGGACGCCCAAATGCGGCGCCACCAGGGAAGCCCAAAGACAATAGCTTTCAAAATGCTGGTTATTGCTAGAGGCGAAGGAATGAATTTAATGAGGCATTCACAGGACGGGAAACTTTACAGTTTCATTTTACGAGCAACAGCTACTTGCAGGAGGTGGAAAAAAAGATCTTCCTACTTAATTTATCTGCCCAATTACATCTGACATTCCTGTGAAAATAAAAAATGCGTGAAAAAAAAATAAGAGTAAACTTCTAAACCAGTGCTTCTATTCCAAGAATTTTACTGATCTACATTTCCTAAAACTTAGTTGAGTAAGTCTGTAAGCTATTTTGATTTTTTTACAGAGGGAAGAAAGAAAAGTACAGCACATGCTCTGACTTAGCGATCAACTTCCCTCTGTTTTATTTTCAGCCTAGTCAGAAAACCATGCTCTTTGCTTGCCTCACTCCTTTGTTTTTCAAAAAAAGTATTCTCTTTTGTGTAAGGTTCTGGTCCAAAATAATCAGCATTGGAAGTTGCGCTGTTTTTGCTTCATGTCTGTGGCCTGAGTCATTCTCTCCAAAACCAGGATGCCCTCAGGGAAGATACAGAGGAAATGATGTAATTCTCTCTAGTCTCTTTCAGCTTTGGGCTTTTTCTTTGGGCCTGAGCCTTAATGAATCTGTTTTCTAATTAGCTAGCAAGGAGTACAGTGAAAAAAAAAAATGTGCCTCCTCTGCCTCTCCCTTCTCCTCACTAGAGGCACACACACTATTTGCTCCTTCAGGGAGCTCAGGTGATTTTGACAGAATTAGTGCATAAATCTTCTCAGTGTCATTGTCAAGCAGCTGGAAGCAAAGGTATTTTGTTCTGCCTACTTTACTAGTTGGAAACCAAAATACAGAAAGTGTCATATCCAAGGTCAAGCATTGCCCGAAGGAGAGGGAGGGGCAGTGGAGCGGGTTGGGGGGAGGGGCGGGGGTAAATATAATCTCCCAATTCCTCTGCTTCATCCCCCAAGCAAAGCCCTTTCTATGCAAATGAAGAAAGCAAAAACCTAAATTTAGAAAACCTGTTTAGAACAGACTTCATATATTGACTCGATAAACGTGTACTCAATTCCTGGGCACTTTGGATACCATATCATTTTCTAATTATAACTTTGAATTAATTTTGCTCTTTTTCTCTGATACTTGGCTTCTTGGGTTATTCGCCTGGTAAAAATTAGCAATTGGCAAATGCATGTGCTTTAATTCGATGGGGGGAGGAACTGGGAAGCTTGGACCCGTACCCCGACTTCAGCTACTGGAAAACCATAGCACTTGGGGCGGTTCAAAGCATTTTCTCAACTACCCTTCCCTCTGAGCCCCAGGACTTGCTGTTATTTTAACCCGTGGCCTTCTCCCTGTGGAAATGATCTGTTCAATCTGTCTGTCTCCTCAACCAGACTCCATCTTGTTAATTCATTCTGATAACCCCAGCACCTTAAACTTTAGAGGAAAGTCATGAAATGGCTTCTGGAACTAAACTAAGGAAAAGGAGAACTAGGTGAGGAGTGAGAATTCAAGGGAGGGAAGTGAAGGGGGAGAGAAGCGAGGGGAACGCCTGAGGGAAAGCAGAGCAGAGAGTTCAAGCTGGCATCCCAAATTACTTTGAGGCAGCAAATATCTATTTTTAAGAAGGATCTAGGCCCTCAGAAGGAAGCAACACACGTACTAAAGAGTTAAGGGAAAGATTGCGTGGAAACAGACTGGCTCATAAAGTCAACGGGTGTTCCTCAACCAGTGAAATTGCTGGTCTGGTAGTTTAAAAGACCTATTCCTGGCTCCACCCTGGACTAGAACATAGAATTCTTGGGGGTGGGACCTCGGAGATTTTTTAACAAGTACCCAGGGTACTAGAGTTTGAAAAGCATTGATGTGGTCTTAACGGAAAGCATTTCATTCCCCTCCATCCCACTGAGGTCCAATTTGTGTGGAGTGTTTTTCATTGAAGTCCTAGCCTTCTATGGAAAAGCCAGCTTTGTCAATGTGGAGAGACCAGGAGACTCCAAAATATAAAACTATGATGTCCTTTCATTCATTCTGCTCAGTCTCTCTCTCTCTCTCTCTCTCTCTCTCTCACACACACACACACACACACACACACACACAGACATGCATGCATGCAATGTGCACACACGCTTCAAATAGCGTTGTTTGTTAAAGTGTATTTTGGTATATTTTGGTTTCAAAAGAATCCTCCATTCTCTCAATCTCTCCGTTCCATTCTCTCTGTCTCTCTCTCTCTCACAACACACACACACACACACACACACAGACATGCATGCATGCAATGTGCACACACGCTTCAAATAGATTCCAGATCTCTTCAGGGCCAGTGCCTGGGGTCACTTACCTCATCCCTTTAAAGGCCTTCTGTCCAGGACAGCCCTAACTAAAAGTCTGAAAATTAGGTAGGGGAAAAAAGAGCTGTTTAGGGCAAAACCTCTTTGGACAAAGTTCCTTGTATTGCAGACCTTTGGCTTCTGCGTCTAGATAAAACCAAAAGATATTTACAAGGAAAGAGAAAATGAAGAAAAGGCTGATTCTGTTTTCTGAAACTCACTACAGATTTGGTGACAGATGAATTTGCATTTGCCTTTATTTTTTCCAAAGTGATTCATTCTTCTTGGTTCCTGAACACCTGCTTAAAAACATGGCTTTCTTCTCTCTGTCCTTAGGGAGTGCCAACCAGGTCTGGAACCATGAGGTAGGTCTAATACCAGGGGAGGGGTAGTGGGGTGGAGGAAAGTCTGACTTGATCTACGTAGTGTATTCATTGTTTAAAATCATACATTGTGCAGAAAGCGTTGGTGACATTTGTGGTGTGAAAGAGGAAACCTGGAGGAAGCTCTCAGAGCCAGAGTTTCCATGCCCAAGGTGAATGTTGACATTACCGAGGCTGGAATCCCTGTTAATGCCTTAGGTTTTCCTTCCACGAGGATGGCATTAAGTTTGGGGTTTTCTTTCCTCCCAAGTTTTTCAGAGCAACCCACAATAAAAAAGGAAGGTTCGCCCAGCAGAATTTACTTGCAATGACCACTGACCTGTGTTTCCCAAGTTTACTCATTTGTCCAACTTCCCTTCTTCTCTGGCGCCTCTGTCTCTTTATTTTCAGCTCCTTGTCAGTTAATTCACATTTCCTGATTTGGCAAACAGTGCTCCCCCCACCTCCTTTTTCTTGGGTAAAACTTCCTGAGTTGACCTTAAAGAGAACTGTTACCTCACCCGAGAGCTTTAGCAGGAAAATGGCATTTAGGTTTAATTACCTAAAGCCTCGCAGTAGTTACCACTTTATAAAATTCAAGTGACTTTTTTCCAAGCTGCCTGTTTTCCAAAGCTGGCTGGCTGGCGACCTCTGGGAGGGTGGATGCCACACCCATCCCCTGGCCTTGGCAGGCAGCAAGGGTGAAAGCTTTTCCAGAGCTCGCCGGCTGAAAGGCTGGCAGCAGAGAGGGCTGTAGACCTCCAGGGCCGTTCTGGAATCCAAGGCAAGGAGGGTACACATGACAAGACCAGGGAAGAACCACTCCATTGACTCTTTTTACTCAAAGATGCACCTCCTCCTTCAGAAAAGCCTGAAAGACCTGGGCCAGGGAGCTGGTCACGCAATTGCCTCTATCCCCTGGTCAGCTTTCAGGGAGAAGTGGGGAAGTGGGCTGTCGTTGTCATCCACGGTGACCACAGCCTTCCCCGGGGCCCTTTGCAGCCACTCTTGCATGTATGAGTCTCAGAGCTCAGGACTCCAGATGTTCTTGCCTCTTAAAAGTTTGAACGGTCAAGACTCAGTCATCTCCATTGGCACCTTCCTGGGGATCTGTTCAGGACCATGTTTGCTTCTCCTGGTGGTATCTGTGTCATCTCTGGTTTGGGGGAATAGAGTTTAATTTTGATCCACTCCCCTGCGGCTACGGGTCTTTGCTCAGATGTGGCCTTTCCAGACCACAGCTGTAGCCCCCCACCCCGAGGGAGCCTTTGCTGCCCTCTTCTCTGCGTTATTTTCCTACATCACACTTGTCACCTCCTAACATGCTTTGTCCATGCATTCCATTTTACTTCTTTTTTTTTTAATGTATTATTTATTTATAAATTTATTTTATTTATTTATTTTTGGCTGCGTTGGGTCTTCATTGCTGGGTGCGGGCTTTCTCTAGTTGTGGCGAGCGGGGGCTACTCTCCGTT
>NW_006774075.1:2942045-2948443 GCF_000442215.2 Lipotes vexillifer
CAGTAGTTGTGGCTCACGGGTTCTAGAGTGTAGGCTCAGTAGTTGTGGCACACAGGCTTAGTTGCTCCGCGGCATGTGGGATCTTCCCAGACCAGGGCTCGAATCCGTGTCCCCTGCATTGGCAGGCGATTCTTAACCACTGCACCACCAGGGAAGCCCCATTTTACTTCTTTATTTTATTTTTTTCTTTTCTTCTGCCACCTGCTCCACCCCCCACCCCACCCCACCTGCTCCACCCTCAGCCTCTGGGATGGAAACTCTGGGGCACAGGAATTTGGGCTACTTTGTTCACTGCTCCACCCCCAGCACCTAGAATAGCGCCGGGTACATAGTAGGTGCTTAGTAAGTATTTGTTGAAGAGTGAATGAATTTGAGGAATTTCTGGAACCAGATAGAAGATACAGGAAGGTATACTTTTGGATCAGGGAGAATCTAAAATACCAAGGCAGGAGGGCCAGCATGAGAAGGCATGGAGGACGATAACATTTAAGTGAAGGGGAGTTGCCTGCTTTGTCCTTGATGTTTACAATAACTACTAGTGTTTAGGTGTCATTGTTGATAAGACACAAATGAATAAGTGGAGGCACAGAAAGTTTCCACGCTTACCCAAGGTGACAGCAAGAGAAAGTGGCAGGGGTGTCTGACTCTATAGGGTGCCTTTTCCTATGTGCTGCCATTGGTTCCCTGACTCCAGTTCAGGACAAAGGCTGGTAATTTGGCATCCTAAGCAGATTCAGTTAAAATGCACCACGATGAGATTTCAAATCCCACCTCAGTAACTTTAGGCAAGGCTCTGAATCTGTGTGTACCTGTTTCCCTATTAAAAAAAAAAAAAAAAAAAGGTGGGACTTGGCATTTTATAATTCTGTTTACACCTCCCAAAAGCCCGGTGGGATAGGAAGAAGAAATTAAAAGCCAGGAAGACTACGTGACTCACTGCGTGGTTAAGTAACATGTCAAGTCAGTGGTCTGAAGACAAACCACCAGGGCAGGAGGTGTCTTGACAAGTCACAGTTGTCGCCTCTTCTCCAAACCACATAGTTTTAATGGCTCAAGAGAGATTAAGAATGACATGCTAACTCTGAAGCTGTAGTCAATTTAAAGTCCTACTTGCAAAGCTCTTTCCATAAGGTGACTAAAGCAAAGCTTTGGAAGTTGTAGCACGCTAGATGAGCTCTTGGGGCTGAGGGATCTTGCTTGGGAGAGAAATGCTGGATGTGAGCGTGGATGCTACATGTTCTGGTGAACCCACAGAAGTCAATTAACATGCAATCTATGGAAAAGCTAAAGTGACCTCAGGCTCCAGGCTTGTACTTGCTTTGTTGTTAACACATTGGAATGCTTGACTCTGTTGATTACTTTTCCATTTTCCTGGGTTTGCTGGTTAAATGCTGTATGTGAAACCCTTTGAATCATTTAAATGGGAGAGAAAAACACAAACAAGTCTTTACTTCACCAAGATACCAGACCTAGAGTAGTGGCTTTAATTGTTTGACGTTTAATTGAGTACATACTGTGTTAGAGAAAAAACTTTAAACAGGCAAACTTCAAGTGTTAGGTTTAGTGTCCCTGTATCTTTGGAGAAGACTGTTTAGCAGGGAAATCTTGGTGTCCCTTGAGGCAAGGGCAGGGTCAAATAATATCTTCCTTCTTCAACCTGTGAAGTCAGTTTTGAAATTATTTTGTTTTCTTTTGGCTAGATGGTATTCCATATCTTGGCTGGAACAGAATCATTGGGCCACATGATTTTCTCTAAGTAAAAAAGACAAACTTGTGAAAATTGGCCTCTGATCCCCCTCTGTAACACTAGCAGTCATGAAAAATTCAATGTTTACGGAATTCCTTAGTTAATGATTTAGGAATCTCCACTCCACCCGCTGCACCACCAGATAGGAGCCTCTCTCCTCTGGAACTAGGTCTGGAACTAGGTTACAAGCCCGAGGGCCATGGAGGATTGGATTCTCCAATGCATGGCCCTTGTGAGTTACCTTCGTAAGTCTTGTAGGTGAATGCCAGTCTGGCCGAGCTGTAGGTGTCCAAGAAAGCAGGGGCAGAACTACAGAAAATCTGATCTGTGAGAGACATGATGTGATGGGCACATAGCCTTACAGGGGTGGAGGGCACCAGTTCATCTCTTTTGCAGGATTTAAAACTATGTAGGGTGGTAGTGATGGAGGAAAAGATGGCAAATGTTAGCAGAAGGGAGAGACTTGGCTTGTATGTGCGGGTTCACATTTTTCCCTGAGACAAATGTTCTCCTGACCCTCTCTAGCCACAAAGGCCCAGAGGAAGCATTTTGCTGGCAGGATTAGGGTTTTTAAATGTATTACTTTTCCCCATAGGCTTCTGTCATGCTATTAAAAATTGGACTCAGAGTCCATGTCATCTTGACAAGTTATTTGTACGTGATATCTTCATGTTCTTTTTCCTAGTTGCTGCTTGTTTCCTATATATGTGCTTATTTCCTATATATATTTCATATATATATATATATATATATCTTGTTTTCCAAGCTAGCCTCTTTGCTGAATATTTCTTGAGCACCTACTATGTACTAAGCAGTGTATATAGCATTGTGATCGAGAATGCCAAGATTCTGACATTCGTTTTTTTTTTTTTAACATCTTTATTGGAGTATAATTGCTTTATAGATTCTGACATTCTGATTAGGACCTCTTCAATGATTTTGCCCCTTTATCCTCTCTTTGCTGCCTTTGCTTTCTAGTTACTTTATCCTATGTGCTTCATATTCATCTCCAATTTTTGTCTAAAAATAAGGCACTAAAATATAATTTTCAAAAAGATAAAACCATGACTCCCATACAAATACAAAATGAATATGTGCTAAAGACTTTAACTCATTAATTCATTCATGAGGGAACCAGAAAGATGTTAAAAACCAGTTCAAAGGACAATGTGAAGAACAAATACATGTAGGTGATGTGGAAATGCCAAGAGGAATTTACAGATAGATGCAAAATCTCCTGGCACACAGTAGGTACTCAATACATGTTAACTCTTTGTGGTGAACATCTGTCCTACCTGGTAGTTCTTAATAAACTTCACTAAATTAAACCTGATTGAATAGAAGGGCAGGTGGCGTAGAGGAGGATGGTGGTCTGAGCCTAGCCATAAACAGAGGGGCCACTTACAGAAGACAAGTCTTGCATAGCAGGCTGTTCTGCAAAAGATATTTGAAATGTTTATACCAATTCCTGGAGTTGCTTAGACTTGCTTTCAATTTAGGATGATTCTAAAACCAGCTGTGATGAATTTCAGTAAAACCTCCCAAGAAGATAGCAGGTTTTTGCATGCCACAATTGAACTTCTCATTTTCAAGTAGAGAGAGATGAAAGGCTTCTGAGGAATGGAGTTGTAATTGTCTTTCAAGGGCTAGAATGATAAAGAGATTGTTGCTCCTCGGGTGGAAGGGTAGAAGAGAAAAATCAGCACAATTGGGTAGCCAGGAGAGCACCATTCTTGCCCTGGTTTAACCATCGATAGTGGCAATCCAGACCAGTCTGTCCAGACCCATTCATTCATCCTCTGCGCCTCGAACTGAGTGGACCATACTTTTTAAACTGTTCTGTGAAGAAAATGCTTTAGTAGCTTTACAAACATTTGATTCAAATTTGTTTTCACTGTTTAAAAATTGGTTATTAAAAGCAAATGGTATGATTAATGCCAGACAAGGCATTTTCCCGAGGCCCAGCTCACTGCTTCAGCCACCCTCTAGCAGGAGTGTGGTCAGAGTCGCCCCAGTCAGAGTCGCCCCGCAGTCCGGGTAGAGTCCCCCTGGAAGGTTCTGCTCTGGACCAGCTGTCATATGCGGGTGGCGCAGGGAGGGGAGGGGATGAAAAACCCATGTGAGGAGTTCCTGGTCTTATGGTCTTAATATTTCCAATGCTCGGCAAACAGCTCTTTCCCATTAATGATGTGAATTAGATGACTGATAATTCACCCATCTTCCTAATGTGAATCTTCCTAAAAGAGGGCAACAGAATAAATTAATTTAAAAAGTGAACTGGAAAACCTTTACAAAAAACAAAAGCAAATGGTTTTAAATAATGAAAAAGTTCTGGAAATGGATAGTGGTAATGGTTGCACAACTTGTGAATATTCTTAAAGCCACTGAATTATACACTTAATGATTAAAGTGATAAATTTTGTGTTATATGTATTTTATTACAATTAAAGAAATTTTGAAACAAATGTACACTCAGATTAGTTATATACTAAATTTTCATAAAATATGGACTTCCCATATGCTCTCCAGTTTTTAGGTAGACTTTGAATAAAGCCTTTCCTTCCATCTTTATTTGAAGAATAAATATCCTGAGGTCAAAGGTAACTGTTTATTAAAACTGTTGCCATTTGTAACTACATCTATATCCAAATTAGAATTTTTTTGATATTTATTGAGTAGCTAAGACTAAACACAGAAACACATTGGATGATGAGGCTGTAACGATTTTCCATTAGGTCCTATTTCTAACTGTTTGTGTTAAACAAAAACAGCTTCTTGGAATGACATTATAGTGAGGAGTTTTAATTTTAGCATATAAAATAACAATTTATGCTAAAAGTGCCATTTTAATCTATTGTATTTTAAAATACTGTTGAGAGTCCCATTGCTTAAAAAAAATTTCTAGAACCACTCTACTGCATCATCTTTAAAATTCTCTCTGACTTGTTTATTGTTACAATTGTAAAACATTTAGTGTTTGAAAAAGACATACTCTATGAGTTGCTTTTAGCAGGCAATGAAAACATAATATAAGTTAAGATGTATATTTACCTTCAGAACAGGCAAATCCCAAAGATGGAAATACCCAGCAAGTCTATTCCCATCTTCAACTGGCTACATGTAAATAATAGACACTAGACTTCTAATTTCTTAATGTCTGAACAGAAGAGTTATGCTAATTTAACAGTTCTTAGTCTTGGTCTTATCAAGTTATTTCTTAAAATCCTTTTGTTTTAATTTAATCCTCCTTTTCTGAGTTACAGAACTCTTTCAAAGAAAGTGCTTCATCCTTTCCAAGTTATTTAGATCGGGGAGGACCATCCCCGCCCGCAATTTTCATGCAAACGTGACGTATATATGTGTTTATCTAGAGAGAAGGTCAAAGTTTTATCAAATTCTCAAGGGATTTATGAGATGTAAATAATTGCCTTCATCCTTAATCCTCCTTTTCTTTTTGCTAATGTAAATCTTGCCTATGAATCATGTAAAAAAGAATTCTGCTATGGACAGTAGGTCCATATCCTCATGGTCTCCAAGATAAATAACTCCTTGAAAAACATGTCCATGTCCCATGCGTTTCTTTCTTTTGGGATAAACTGCCAAACACCATGTTAAAATCCCATGCTACTATGAGATTGCGCTTGAATTTTAATTTCCAGTTTCGAATTAAGTATGAAAACGTGAACTGAAATCACCTGACAAAAATAAATAAATAAAGAAACTGGTGCAAGACAGAGAGTTGAATGATAGATTTCATATGCAAATAAGCATCTAAGAAATTTAAATGAGAACATATCAAATGAGCTTGATCTATTTCTTAATAGTTTGATATAATAAAAGGAAATATTTAGTTTCCTTTTCCTTAGAGACCACGAAATGCCACCCCTTTGTTTTTTAAATGTAGACTCTGAGTTTTAAAATAAAGATATCTTATAGGATTTTCTAAAGCAAAAGGGGTCAGAAGCTATTTTTTCTTCTTTCCTACTGAATGCATGTAAATAAGCTTTTAAATACAGTGCTTTTTTTTGTTTGTTTGTTTTTGGTGCACCTCCACTGCCCAGCAGGGTCCTGGGACACTGTACAAGATGTGGGAGGTACTTTTTTATTTTTTTGTAGGGGCAGTCGCTGTCCTCCAGGAGCTTACAATCTAGCCGGGGAGACACAACTAATGCACACTTATACAATCATTACAATTAGAGATTACCACAGTATGGACCACAGTGGCATGAGACCTGGGGGATGCAAGATCAGTGAGGTGCTGGGGGCTCAGAGAAGTTTTGGTAAAGATGGGATTCGTTTTCTTGTTCAATAGGTCCAAACTGAGTGCCACATTTCTTTGGGTGAGAGTGGGGGGAAAGAGGGATTGAGGGAGCAAAGGCAGAAAGGCTGGAATGCATATGCCTTAGGTAAGGGGCAGTGAGGGGCCCCCGCTCAAATACAGTGATTTTTGAGGTTTGCTAAGATTTCCAGAAGATTCAAGTTAGAGGCAAATGATATTGAGCAGGTCACCTAACTCCAAGTCTTCATTTTCTCATAAAATCCAAATTAATCAATATATACAAATTACAGGATTAAATACGGTAATAATTATTAAAAGCACCTCTCAAACTGGGAAGTTCTTTTTTTTTTTTTTTTTTTTTTTTTTTGGGGG
>NW_006774075.1:2948506-2978749 GCF_000442215.2 Lipotes vexillifer
TTATTTATTTATTTATTTATTTTGCGGTACGCGGGCCTCTCACTGTTGTGGCCTCTCCCGTTGCGGAGCACAGGCTCCGGACGCCTAGGCTCAGCGGCCATGGCTCACGGGCCCAGCCGCTCCGCGGCATGTGGGATCTTCCCGGACCGGGGCATGAACCCGTGGCCCCTGCATCGGCAGGCGGACTCTCAACCACTGTGCCACCAGGGAAGCCCGGAAAGTTCTTTTTAACAGTACTTATTTTTACTGTGATATATTATGCTACCTACAAAATCCCAAAGTGAGAAACAAGGGTTGAAGAGAAAAAAAGGTTACAGAACACAGGGCTACTGACTTCACACTCATTCATCAGGTCAAACCATAATGTATTCCTTAGTAGTTGTGTTGCTGGGTTTGTAAAAGTTGTCTTCCGCTTACTAACGCCTTACTGTAATTAAGGTTCTTCCGCCCTCAACTTCATACTTAGTGGAAATAAATTTCAGTTCTGCAACTGAGTAACAACTATTTGGTTAGAAACTGACATTACCAAGTTGAGAGTATCCCAAAGCATCATATCTGGTTCATATCAACTCATTTTTTCTCTTTTGTTTGGGATGGCAAAGCCTATTGTGTGAATTTCATCCCTAGAACAAGTTAAGCTTAAATCTTCCTTCAAGCATGCATCTCAGTGACTAAAATCTAGCAAGGCGTATCTGCATAGCATCCCCAGGCAACTGGTTTTACTTTTGTTTTGTTTTTATTTTTTGAATATTTTTGGCCCCTCGCAGCTTGTGGGAATCTTTGTTCCTGGACCAAGGATCAGACCCGTGGCCCCCTGCCGTGGAAGTGCAAAGTCCTAACCACTGGACCACCATGGAATTCCCCCCAGACAGCTGTTCTAAACCCCCATACCTCCACCACTGCTATGGTGGTGCCCAGACCCTGGTGACCTGGAACTAATAGCATCTGCCACCTTCTTTCAGTTATCTATTGCTGCATAACAAGTTACTCCCAAGTTAGCAGTTTAAAACGATAAACATCTATTATCTCTACCACACTTCATTCTAGCCATACCCAGAATAGGAATCGCTGTACCTACATCAGTAGTTGTAGTAAAATCCACACTACCATTTCAGAGAGTCTGCTCCAAGGTCTCTCTGCCTTGAAATTTTAGCAAATAGATATTACAGCCTGGTTCTTTCCACAGTCTGCAATGAGAGAATGTGAGAGAAGGGAGAGAGATACGATTTGGTGCCAAAGACAAGCATTGTTATCTATAGAATATATATTACATACTATATATAGTAGTGGCTCCCAGGTTCTTGACTGCCATCAACTCTGAATCCCTCTCTAAACCCCTATGCAAAAATAGCATTTTACCTAATGCAAATTCCAGAAAAATACCCAGCACCATCTTCCAACCAGACCACTACCTCCTTAATGCTCTCTTACATAGAAATTCTAGAGCCATCCCTGAATATAAAATATTATGTGTATGCCTGGAGCCTAGCACAGCACCTGATATTCAAGAGTAGTTTGTTGAATACACGAAAAAATTACCCACTGAGAGTCCATTTAAGAATTTATTTATGCACCAAATACGTAAGTTGGTGCAGCCACTATGTAAAACAGTATGGAGTTTCCTCAAAAAACCAAAAATACAGTTGTCATATGATCCAGCAATCCCACTCCTGGACATATATCTGCACAAAACTATAATTCAAAAAGATACATGCACCCCTGTGTGCATAGCAGCACTATTCACAATAGCCAAGATGTGGATACAACCTAAATGTCCATCAACAGATGAATGGATAAAGAAGATGTGGCGCGCGCACACACACACACACACACACACACACACACACACACACAAACACACACCATAGAATACTACGCAGCAATAAAAAGAATGAAATAATGCCATTTGCAGCAGCATGGATGGACCTAGAGATTATCATACTAACTGAAGTAAATCAGAAAGAGAAAACAAATACCATATGATATCACTGATTTGTGGAATCTAAACTATGACACAAATGACACTATCTACAGTACAGAAACAGACAGAACAGACTTGTGGTTGGCAAGGGGGAGGGGAGTGGGGGAGGGATGGATTAGGAGTTTGGCATTAGCAGATGCAAACTCATATATAGAATGGATAAACAAGGTCCTACTGTATAGCACAGAAAACTATATTCAATATCCTGTGATAAACCATAATGTAACAGAATATAAAAAAGAACTTATACATACGTATAACTTACTTATTTTGCTGTACAGCAGAAACTAATGCAACATTGTAAGTCAACTATACTTCAATTTTTTTAAAAAGTTAAAGAAGAGTTTATTCTAAGAAACCGTTAAGATTTTTTTTTCATCCTAGCATATTATTTTCAAAGACTGACTTTATTTTTCTTTTTTTAAACATCTTTATTGGTGTATAATTGCTTTACAATGGTGTGTTAGTTTCTGCTTTATAACAAAGTGAATCAGCTATACATATACATATGTTCCCATATCTCCTCCCTCTTGCATCTCCCTCCCACCCTCCCTATCCAACCCCTCTAGGTGGTCACAAAGCACTGAGCTGATCTCCCTGTGCTATGCAGCTGCTTCCCACTAACTGACTATTTTACATTTGGTAGTATATATAAGTCCATGCCACTCTCTCACTTCGTCCCAGCTTACCCTTTCCCTTCCCCCTGTCCTCAAGTCCATTCTCTACGTCTGTGTCTTTATTCCTGTCCTGCCCCTAGGTTCTTCATAACCTTTTTTTTTTTTAAATTCCATACATATGTGTTAGCATACAGTATTTGTTTTTCTCTTTCTGGCTTACTTCACTCTGTATAACAGACTCTAGGTCCATCCACCTCACTACAAATAGCTCAATTTCATTTCTTTTTATGGCTGAGTAATATTCCATTGTATATATGTGCCACATCTTCTTTATCTATTCATCTGTCGATGGACACTTAGGTTGCTTCCATGTCCTGGCTATTGTAAATAGAGCTGCCATGAACATTGTGGTACATGACTCTTTTGGAATTATGGTTTTCTCAGGGTATATGTCCAGTAGTGTGATTGCTGGGTCGTATGGGAGTTCTGTTTGTAGTTTTTTAAGGAACCTCCATATTGTTCTCCATAGTGGCTGTATCAATTTACATTCCCACCAACAGTGCAAGAGGGTTCCCTTTTCTCCACACCCTCTCCAGCATTTATTGTTTGTAGCTTTTTTGATGATGGCCATTCTGACTGGTGTGAGATGATACCTCATTGTAGTTTTAATTTGCATTTCTCTAATGATTCGTGATGTTGAGCATCCTTTCATGTGTTTGTTGGCAACCTGTATATCTTCTTTGCAGAAATGTCTATTTAGGTCTTCTGCCCATTTTTGGATTGGGTTGTTTTTTTGATATTGAGCTGCATGAGCTGCTTGTAAATTTTGGAGATTAATCCTTTGTCGGTTTCTTCATTTGCAAATATTTCCTCCCATTCTGAGGGTTGTCTTTTCATCTTGTTTATGGTTTCCTTTGCTGTGCAAAAGCTTTTAAGTTTCATTAGGTCCCATTTGTTTATTTTTGTTTTTATTTCCATTTCTCTAGGAGGTGGGTCAAAAAGGATCTTGCTGTGATTTATGTCATAGAGTGTTCTGCCTATGTTTTCCTCTAAGAGTTTGATAGTGTCTGGCCTTACATTTAGGTCTTTAATCCATTCTGAGTTTATTTTTGTGTATGGTGTCAGGGAGTGTTCTAATTTCATTCTTTTACATGTAGCTGTCCAGTTTTCCCAGCACCACTTATTGAAGAGGCTGTCTTTTCTCCATTGTATATTCTTGCCTCCTTTATCAAAAATAAGGTGACCATATGTGCGTGGGTTTATCTCTGGGCTTTCTATCCTGTTCCATTGATCTATATTTCTGTTTTTGTGCCAGTACCATACTGTCTTGATTACTATAGATTTGTAGTATAGTCTGAAGTCCAGGAGCCTGATTCCTCCGGCTCTTTTCTTTCTCAAGATTGCTTTGGCTATTTGGGGGTCTTTTGTGTTTCCATACAAATTGTGAAATTTTTTGTTCTAGTTCTGTGAAAAATGCCATTGGTAGTTTGATAGGGATTGCATTAAATCTGTAGATTGCTTTGGGTAGTATAGTCATTTTCACAATGTTGATCAAAGACTGACTTTAGACATCACTGTGGGAATGTGATTGTAGAATATGTACTGTGGGCTCCTGGCTAAATATATTTTTCTGTCTCACGTGTGATCTCTCTGTCCTCCAATATCCCATAATTCACTGTTCTGATTGTGCTTAGAACATCCCATTCTACCAAATTGTGAGGACCTTAAGGGCTGGAATTTGGGCTCAATCTTCTTTGATTCTGTAGAGTATTTTACAAACAGCAAGTGTTCACACAGGCATTTATTTGGTTTGCAATTTCCTTATCTGGGGGAGCACCCTTTCTTTTTTAAAATTATGGTGTAAACTAAAAACTACTAATTGAAAAAAAAATAAAAATAAATAAAAATAAAAACTAATAATTGGCATGTTTTTGGGTGAAAAAATGCAAAGGAAAGATAGCATGGTATATCAGGGGAAAAGTGAGTATCAATTTTGAACCATTCCATTGTTCTTAGATCTCTGCTCAAAAATGAAGGGGCTTTTCAGATCATTAAGAACAGAAAAGAGGGACTTCCCTGTTGGTGCAGTCGTTAAGAATCTGCCTGCCAATCCCGGGGACATGGGTTCGATCCCTGGCCTGGGAAGATCCCCCATGCCGCGCAGCAACTAAGCCCATGTGCCACGACTACTGAGCCTGCGCTGTAGAGCCCGTGTGCCACAACTACTGAAGCCCGTGCGTCTACAGCCCATGCTCAGCAACAAGAGAAGCCACCACAATGAGAAGTGCACACCACAACGGAGAGTAGCCCCATCTCACTGCACCTAGGGAAAGCCTGCACGCAGCAACAAAGACCCAATGCAGCCAAAAATAAATAAAATAAAATAAAAAATAAACTTTTAAAATGCTGTGAATTCAGAACACAGGGATTAAAAAAAAATTATATATACAAAAAAAAGAACAGAAAAGAAAAGGACTTCCCTAGTGGCGCAGTGGTTAAGAATCCACCTGTCAATGCAGGGAACACAGGTTTGATCCCTGGGAAGGGATCTGGTCTGGGAAGATCCCACATGCCGTGGAGCAACTAAGCCTGCGAGCCACAACTACTGAGCCCACGTGCTGCAACTATTGAAGCCCGCGCTCCTAGAAGCCTGTGCTCCACAACTAGAGAAGCCACCGCAATGTGAAGCCTGTGCACCACAACGAAGGGTAGCCCCCACTCGCTGCAACTAGAGAAAGCCTGCATGCAGCAATGAAGACCCAATGCAGCTATAAATAAATAAATAAATAAAATTAAATTAAATTAAAAAAAGAAAAGATGACATAAAATAGAAGAAGAAAAGAGAATGGTCTAGCCCCAATTTTTCCATTCATTTAAATGTCCTTGAACATCTCATTTTACCTCTCTGCTTCAATTTTCCCTCTGCAAAATGAGAGAACTGCACCACATGGCTCTGAGGTGATTTCCAATACAATGATCTAAGGTGCTGGGGCATTAAGAATTTTCTTGAATAAAAACATCTGGGGGCTTCCCTGGTGGCGCAGTGGTTGAGAGTCTGCCTGCCGATGCAGGGGACGCGGGTTCGTGCCCCGGTCCGGGAGGATCCCACATGCTGCAGAGCGACTGGGCCTGTGAGCCATGGCTGCTGAGCCTGTGCTCCACAACTGGAGAGGCCGCAATAGTGAGAGGCCCGCGTACCGCAAAAAACAAACAAACAAACAAACATCTGGGAAGAGCAAGGTCTCCTATTGGTCCTCATCAGTGTTCTCCAAGAGGATGGGTACATAACTGTGGACATTTTATTAGTTATATGTTATTGTATAACAAACTACCCACAAATTTAGGGACTTTAAGCAAGAATACATATTTATTCTCTTACTGATTTTCTGAGGGCCAGGATCCCAGGAGTGGCTTAGCTATGTGGTCCTGACTTAGAATCCCTCAGGAGTTTGTAGTTAAGCTGTTTGGGGGTACAGTTTTCTGAAAACTTGACTGGGGCCAGAGGCTGTGTTTCCATGATGGAGCACTCAATTGGCTGTTGGCAAGAGACTTAATCTGCTCATCACATGGACCTCCCTGTCGGGGTGCTTGAGTGTTGGCTTCACTCGTAATAAGTGATCTCAGCATGAGAGCAAGGAGAAGGCATTATGCTTTTAATGACCTGGTCTCACAAGTCATGCTGTCACGTCTGCCGCATTCTATCGGCTACAAACTAGTTACTAAATACAGCCGATGCTCTGTATTTAGGGGAGAGAAATGAGGCTTGACCTCTTAAAAGGAAGAGTATCAACAAATTTGTGAATTTGTTTATGAATTCGTGAACTTCTTTTAAAACCCGCACGAACATCATGTGCTGGTTAAGGTAGAGTGGGTCAACACGCAAGACAGAGTATGGAAATTTCAACAAGGAACGTTTCTACAGTGACTCTCTTTCTAAAGCATCTCCCCGTGTTTTCTCATTTGTTTGTCACAACGACCTAGTGGATTGACAACATTAATATCCCCATTTAAAAATGAGGAAATGGAGGCTAGGTGACTTTTGTAAGGTTATTCAGCAAGTGAGTTATACAGCCGGGAATTAAAACCAGATTTTCTGACACAAAACACAAAGATCTCTTCACTCCCTTTCAAATGGGAAAATTGGCAAAAAGGCCTTTGCACAGACAAGTCATTGGCAAGTTTGACTATTCCATACTGCCTACTAATTTTGTTTACCCATCTTATTAATTTTGATATCTATTGTCAACTTACATACTTCTAAAATTACTTGAGGTGGTTTACAAATAAAATATTTAGGAGGAGTAAATACCTCTAGGCACCAGAGTTGGTCAGACTACAACACTTGGCAATAAATTTGGTTCATATATTTCTGAGAGCAAAGGTGAAAGGAGAAACATGATAGGCTACAGGGGTTTCACTTCCTGACAGGCGCAAGCATACAAGTTATCACTGCCTGAAACTAAATTCAAGAAGGAATTTATTACATGGATCTGTGTAGAGACAATGCCACTTGACACAGTGGTCAATATCTCCAACTGTGCTTGTGCGGAAGATATTCTCATTTCAACCCTGTATATATTCACAGAGAACATACCTCACCTTTAATTTGGTGAATATATTTGAGCAAGAGGCTAATGAAAATGTGGCCCAGGCTCATTGCCCTCTAATTACTTTATTAAACTAAGAAATATAATGTGGAGAATATACATAAATAGATGGTTAATCTGTCTGCTGGACTGTCTTAAGTACCCGGAATTCTAAGTGAGAGTGCTTGAATGACTTGCCTAATCTTATTTCTTTGTCTTGACATCCTCTACCAGGCACCTATAGTACAAATGTTCTATATTGTCAATTAACTTAAGGGCTTCAGCTACCTGCTATAAGGGAGCAAGGAATGCTAACATAATGTTACAGAAAAATGTAAAATAAGTAAGTTGGACCACATGAACTCCAAAGTCACTTCTGGGGCCAAATTGCTATGATCCTGTGACTTTAAGGGTGAGATACCATTACGCATTCCTGTCCCCATGTAGAGCCAGCCCACTTTGGCCTGGGTGTGAGAAACAGTGCTGCCAAAAGCCTTGGCCAATTTTTTCCCCCCCAAAAGGAATTTCAAGTGTATCCAAGCTCCTGTGTTAGTGACTGATTGAAACCAAAGCTTTATACCGCATGACATAGGATCCTGGAATAGATAACTTCAGCCTGAAAAAAAAAGTTAAGGCAGGTGCAAGCAGCTGTCCAGTCCTGCCATAAAAGAACTTAAGTTTAGCTTCAGTAATGTGCCTTCTTCCAAGTACTCTGGTTCTGCCAGGAACTCTCCAGTGAGCTGAAATATACACCCTAAATATTAACCCCAAAGTAAATGACTTAGTGTACTTTTATTTAGATATTATAATACTTATAAATGTTTCTATTTTTTAATGGGAATCCTCCTTCCAGAATAGAATTGTGAATGAAATACATAAAAATTAATAACCTTTATTTCTGTTCTAAACCAGTTGGTCTTCCTTCAAGGAAGTAGATAGATAATAAAATAAATAATCCTTCATTAGAAAAATAAAAAGCATTCTCCCTGAACAGTGTTTATGTGCCCTAAGCAAATAGATATTCACTTATAAGGTTTTGCTTTCTCTTTATTAACTATATTTCTATAATACTTGTTTGAGAAGTGTTGTAAAGAGAAAAAAATTAATGTACATGGGAAGAGTAGAGAGAAATGAGTGTTACTCTTTGTGCAATGATCCAGAGTCCAGAAAAGGAGGCGATCAGAGCAGAGAAGCTACCTGTCAGAATGACTAGTATATTTAGATGCTCATCTGGTCCATTGGTTAACATCTGCATTAGCCTTAACAATGCATCAGATGCATTGCCTTTTCAATTCAATAGGTCATTGTTCAGCATAATCTTTTTTTTCTTGTTAATCAAATAGAATTGTAAGTATTAATATTCACGGCATGTAGAAAACTTCAAAAGTTGGAAAACTACTGGAAGATATTATTACAAAATTGTCATTTAGAGTAAAAGAATAGGCTTAACAATTGTACAAACTTCAGAGCAAGGGGGAAAATTAAGATGTTAAAATGCGGTGGGAGCTGGGACTTCCCTGGCGGTCCAGGGGTTAAGACTCTGTGCTTCCACTGCAGTAGGTGAGGGTTCAATCCCTGGTCAGGGAACTAAGATCCTGCATGCTGCACGGTGTGGCCAAAACATTAAAAAAAAAAAAAAAAAAAAAATTGTGGTGGGGGAAATCTATTGGGGAATTGTATGAACTGAATAACTATTTACCAGGAAGAAAAGCTAGTGAAAGTCCTTCTAAGTAGAGAAAAAGAAGGGCAGGGCAAGTCTGTATTCCTGCATTGAGGAAGGAAAGACATTTGAAAATAGCTGGAGTACAAACTCAGGGAAGGGAGTGAGAGTGAGGGGAAAGGCTGGAGAGGGGGCAGAAGCCACACCCTATAGAGCCTCAGAGGCCAGTTAGGGGTCTGTTGCTCAGCCTAGATTCCTCCTCAGGCCCAAGTCAGCTCTCAGCAGCCTCCTTTCTTCCTTGACTGCAGGTCCCCAGGGCTCTGCTAGCTCTCCTACCTTTGATGGCCATAACCACCCACCCTTTCTCCTGCCTCTGGAAGGTAGTGCCCTCAGTTCCTAGCTTCTTTGTTTCCTGTAAGACAGCACACAGTTTTGTTGTTCAAGGATTTTCTATGCTAATGATGATGACAAAATGTTGAGGAGTAACAAAAATGGTAGACTTGCATATGGAAAGTTTTAAATTTGAAAGTAACATGACCCATGATTTACATTTTAAGAGATCACTTCAGATATCCTGCAGAGAATGGATTGTAGGGGATAGAGTAAAAGTAGAGAGAAGGTGGGAAGGTAGTGCAGGTACCTAGAGAGAGGTGATGGTACCCTGGGCTAGGATGTAATGGGGAGACGGTAAAAATTATTAGACGTGGAGCATAGTTTGAGGATAGGACCGACAGGACTTGCCAGTGGATTGGATAGGGTTGGTGATGAAAAGAGAGGAATCAAAGATGAATCGTTGAGTACCTAGTTGAGTGTTGCCCTGTTTGGACCAAGTAGCTTTGGGCTTGGGGATGAAGTGCTGTAAATAATTGAAAATATTTAAAATATTTTTAAATATTAGGAAAATGACAAGATGGAATGCACGACTAGAACACTGAGGAGATGGGAGTGAGAGGAAAATGCTGATAGCAGTAGGAGAGGTGAAAGAAGAATAGTGATTCCAAAGGCCCACTTTACCCTACTACACCCAATTCTCAGAATCAGTCCTGTGAAAAAGGCAAGTTTGCTGGAGGTCCCTTCCATCCTTGTTGGCCATGCTGCACCAAAGAATCAATCACAGGGCTGATCTGGGGCTCAAAGGAATGGCAGTGGTGCTGAATCTTCACCACCTTGGTCCCTGCTCACCCAGTTAATTATTAATTCAAGGATCTCTGAAGGGAAAGGAGCCTCCTAAGGAATTCCCTGCCTCCACAATCTGAGCCCTTCTGCTGGGTTCACATTCAGATTGTGATGCTGTCGAGTTACCCCAGGGGTAAAATTAGAGGAATTGTGTAATTGTATAACCACAGTAAATCACTTCACTCCTGATGATCTTGTGGAGACAGCAGTAGGTGGTGGCTTGAAGGGAGATCTCAGTTCCCTGTCCAGGAACTGGACCTGGGTAGCCTGGATGAGAACCAGAAATCCTAGCCGCCAGACCAGCAAGGGCTAGAGACTAGAAACAAAGTTCCCCTGGCTCTTGCCCTGTTTGAAAGCAAGAATATTTCAAGGAGGCAAAAACTGTAAAAACAGGTACAAAGTTTATTATTAGAGACACAGCACAACATGTGGGAGAGAACACAGAAAACAGTTTGTTTAGTTAAGACAGAAGCAAGGCAGAGATACACACCCAGAGAGAAAGGGTGTGGGCATCCTCCCTAATGAGGGGGAGTGCGGTAAAGAGGCAGTTAAAGTTCCGGATCTTTGTTTACCTTTGGCCAATTAGCTCACTTCTTTTTCCACACCTGACCTGTCCTAGGTTCCTCCCCGACATGCGTGCGCATCTTTTAGCCAAGATGGATTCCAGCGCAGAGGCCAATGGGAAGGTTGACAACACCCATTATGGGGTGGCACCCTCTCCCTTTTGACCCCTAAAGAGCCCTTCTGAGCATGTGTAGTCGGGGAGGTCTCCTTGACCCCAAGAATGAGGAATATGTGGTCTCTTTATCTTTTATCTGGACAGGACTCAGCTACTCTCTGCCCCTGCCATTATTGTTACCTTAAAGTGTCCACCGGAGGCAAAGTCCAGCTTTTTACCCTGTTCCTGTTGTTATTTCTATCTGGAAGTGTAAACAGGAGGCTGGCTGTAAATGTCTAACCTGGAGCCCATCTGTTTCTTGCCTCAAGAAATATAAACATAGGCTTCCCTGGTGGCGCAGTGGCTGAGAGTCCGCCTGCCGATGCAGGGGATGCGGGTTCGTGCCCGGTCCGGGAGGATCCCACATGCCGCGGAGCGGCTGGGCCCGTGACCCATGGCCACTGAGCCTGCGCGTCCGGAGCCTGTGCTCCGCAACGGGAGAGGCCACAACGGTGAGAGGCCCGCGTACCGCAATAAATAAATAAATAAATAAATAAATAAATAAATAAATAAATAAATAAATAAATAAATAAAAACAGGAGGCCGGTTGTAAATGTCTAGCCTGGAGTTCATCTATCTCCTGCCTCACTGTGATGCTTATTTGATATCAGTAATTGTGAAAACAGATTCTTCCCATTTAGAACTGCTATGATAGCTCCTGAATTAATGAGCCCAAACGAGTCCGAGTCCATCCGGCTGCAGTGGAGTGAAAGAGTTCCCTCTGCCTCCACTGAAGAGCCTTCCTTTGAATCTGTCTTAAGTGGAATTTAGAGGAACTAATTTGACTCCCTGAAACGGCAGTTTCTGTCATCACCACTAGTAGTATCACTTCCTGAAGTCATTGCTTCTGTAGAATAGAAAAGTTGCAAACATTTAGCACAGTGATCTCCCACTATTATTACAGGGACACAAGACTATTAGTCACATCCCTACTTACCCCTCTTCCAACAATGCCTACATAGCTGGGAGTAGAACTGGACCTAAAATTCTGATGTTGAATGTAGGTGCTAAGTTTAAAGTGGTGGATGGTGTCCCTGTGTTAGGGCAATATTCATCAGGCTCAATATCAGTCTATCAGCTTAGGGAAGAAGGGCAATACTTAGGGCATTTGTTCTTAACTCTATTTCATAAATGTTCTAAGGAAGCTGCTAAATATGAACGGTTAATTTTTTTCTTTTTTTAATGTTTATTTATTTATTTTTGGCTGCGTTGGGCCTTTGTTGCTGCACTCGGGCTTTCTCTAGTTACAGGGAGCGGGGGCTACTCTTCATTGTGGTGTGTGGGCTTCTCATTGTGGTGGCTTCTCTTGTTGCGGAGCACGGGCTCTAGGCGCGTGGGCTTCAGTAGCTGTAGCACACAGGCTCAACAGTTGTGGCTTGCGGGCTTGGTTGCTCTGCGGCACGTGGGATCTTCCCGGACCAGGGCTCGAACTCGTGTCCCCTGCATTGGCAGGCAGATTCTTAACCACTGCACCACCAGAGAAGCCCTGAATGGTTAATATCTTATTCTTTACCTTGATGAATGACAAATGATTTTACTTTAGCCTGTGACTTAATGTTTCTATCCTATTTTCTCTTAAGTAGAATATTTTCCTTTGTATCTAAGCTTTATACTTGCAGTTGGCTACCTACCTCACCCTCTGTGAAGATTAAGGTCAACAATGAAAGAGCTTAATACAGAGGCCATAATTCATTCTGCATTCTGTTAACAAGCAACATCCATCTAAAATAGCAACAGAGCTTTCAAGGTCCTGCTGTTATTCAGGCAGGGACTCAAAGTGATCACTTCATTGGATCACTTTCTTGGCACAGGTCGGAGCCCAAATGTAAGATGTGTTCTGTGGGCAACTGTCTGCTTATTTTCTTTTCTAGACAAGTGGTTAACCCATGTTGCATATCCTGTGTTTATAGAATTCCAGAAAGGTTATGTCATAGAAATCACTGGCATATGTGTGTGTGTGTGTGTGTGTGTGTGTGTGTGTGAAAGAGAGAGGGAGAGAGAGAGATTGATTTGTAGAGAGAATGTAAGCTTAAACATCTTGAGGAGAAATCCATCAGTGTATAGTGACTGAGAATGTTTAAAGAGGATGCTGGCCTTAACTTACAAGTGTTCCTTATTGTGGGCACTGTTTTCTGTTTTCTAAGCAGAGGAGTAAAAGGATATATTCAAGAGGCAACAGGCAAAAGAACCAGAGCACAAAACAACTAAATTCAGACACACCGGTTTATTAAGTCTATCATTTGTAAAGTTAAAAAACTTCCTGAAGTCGTAATCAGATGCAAAAAGTCTTAATGTACATTAAAAAAAAAAATTCATTTTGTCAAAAAATCTATGAGGGTTCTTTAATGAGCATCAGCTTCTAAAATAAACAAAGAATATGAGGGGAAGAAACAGAATTTATTAGAAGGAAAAAGTCCCAAAGGATCTTTTATATTTTTAACATTGCCTTAAATTGGAAAAAAAAAAAACAAAACTATTATACTGTTTATCCTGATGAGTTTAACTACTTTTCTGGGGGAGGGGTGCTATTTTAAATTCAAGGTTTTGTTTCTGATTTTAAAATCACAATTAGCACAATCACTAAAGAAAATGTTTCTCCTGATGTACATAAAACAGCTTAATGTTTTAATTTACCTAAACCACCAACTGAATGGTATAGGCCACTTTGAAAACATTCCCTAATCCTTGGAAATACCATGGTTTCTTATATTCTTTCAAACACTAATCCTTGGAAAAAACATACCTTCTCTCATTTTCTATACAGTGTTTGCTATTGTTGTAATCTAAGTAAGGCCTCTTTGAAAAAATGCAAAAATTAAGTTTAACCCACAATTGAGTCTTAACATCCTGTGGTCTTGGAATTTTTAAATTTCATTCAAAACACATATTATAAACAAAGTCTCCCAAATGACCATCTAGAGAGGAATGTGGCAAAAATCCAGAAACTATTGTAATATTTAGAACTAGGATAAGCACAAATAATCAGTGTATTTTTTCAAGAGGGGATTATGGGTTGCAGTTTTACAAACCCTACAGGGGATTTACACGAGATGGACAAAGCTAAATTCCAGACTAGTTGTGTGCCTCCAAAAGAAACCAAACATTTTAGAGTGAATGAAGAGGAAGAAGAGGCATTAAAAGTATCTTCTTAATAACTAATATTTGTTCAATATAACCATAATTTGAGGAAACAGTCTAGCTCATAAATTCCTATAAAACTCAAGTTCAAAGCAGTATGCTTGACAGGCCTGTTCTTATTAGTTAGGTGATTATTAATAGTGGAGACTGATTCAGGTTGGGAGGGCACTGCAGGGAGAACACTGGACAACACCAAAAATGATGTCACCAATCAGGAAAATCCACATTTTAGAGGCAGGAAGACCAGTGAAGTTATTGAAATACAAAGTAAAAACAGAAGTAAATCTGTCAAGTGTATTTAAGTAGAATTAAGTCTAACCATTTTAGAGGCATTTAAAATCTAGACTTCTAAGGGAAAAGGTAAGACAGAGAAAGCTGTATTATTATCTCAAAATCTGCAACCTGTCCTTTAGAAACATCACATTTCCCTCCAGCTCCAAAAAATGAAAGAAAAGAACTCCAACATAGGAATGAGGCTATGAAATAAATACTTTATACCTCAAAAGAGAAACTATTTAGGGACAGGGCAGGGGAGGGAGAGTCAACTAAGAAGCTGGAAACCAGTCACATTTCAAAATGATTCTTATCTTCTTAGCAAAGTTTAATATAACATCTTAAGTGTGTCTAATTTTGCACCTCAGTTAACTGTAAGGGTCTACTAATTTATCATCTATTCTATAACTGTTTAGAAGAATCCTTACCTAGAGGATTCACCCTAAATTTCATGCTATTTTCAACATCATTATTAACACATAGTGTAGATCTGCAGATACTGATGGTATCTAATTTTCTTCTTTTGCTCATAGATAATTGAATGTGAGTAGATTTTACCACCTCCATAATATTTCAGTTTCAGTTTTAATACACCATTCTGAGAAATTTTGGTGAACTAATATAGCATTTTAGGCTGTTTTACTTTTAATCATCACGAAAAGGCATCATTTCAGTGGATGGAACAAAGGAAAAACGTTTTCTTCATATAAACCTTGCTAATTTTATAATACACGAACAGGACTTGTATTATCCTGGCAGACAACAAGCTGCTTCTCAGAAAAGACAGTTAAGACTGCTTTTAAAATAGTGTAGTAATCACTCTCCTTACAAATGGATAATTATTTCTGAATATTAGCTCTGATAATACGTGACTTAGAAAAAATGAAATGGGAAGTTACATATTGTGATTTTTTTTTTTAACGATGCTGAAACACTTATGCCAAATCTCAACATACCCCAACTCCCTTCACAGTAATTTTTTTAAATGAAAACCTTTTAAATGAAGTAGGAAGGTTTTGGAGGGAATGGCAAATTATAGGTTACCTGGTATAAGTAAAAGGGTTCTTGACGTGGAGGCAGAAAGACGGCATCAAATCTGGTCTGTCCACTTCTGACCTGGGTGTCCTTGGTCAAATCACTTGAACTTTGGGAGCTTCACTTCCTGCACCTATAAAATAAACATAAAAACATCTAACTCCCAGCACTGGGTGGGAGGGTGGGATAGAGGTATGGGGAGGTGGATAATAAACGTGAATAGCTGGTAAGAGGATTCGTCCATTTTTAATCTGTGCTCAGAATTTGAATGCTAATCACTTTCCTTTTCCTATGTAAACTTTACCAAAGAAAGGTAGAAATATCCAAGTCTATACTTTTGAAAGACCTCGGTATCTACGTCCTGCTAGAGTCTAAAGAGTGAACTTAAAATTGTAAAGGTTGTTGCTCTCCACTTGTATTTTTTGAAAATCTTTTTAAAAGAAAAACACAATTAAGTACTTCCGAGCAGTTTAAGCACAATGAAAGGAATTTACCATTAAGAGGGCTGTTGATCTAAATAAAATCAGCTTCCTTCTCCTCTTAGCATTTTTCACTCCTGTTTAATTTTTTGTCTAGCTTTCATCATTATTTAAAATGGTCTTACTTATTTGTTTACCCCTTTATTATCTGTCTCTATCTTTGAACACAAGTCCCCTGAGGGCAGTGATCTTGTTTTACTGGCTCAGACCTGTCTCCCCTGCACTTACAAGAGTGCCCGGCTCAGAGTGGTTGTTCAGTAAATATTTCTTTTTCAATCAACAGATGACAGAGGGATAGATTCAATAAGGTGAAAGTAGGATAGGATAAATTGAGCCATCGTATTTGATGGAGTAGAGGCTATAATGAGGCAACTGAGTTAGTTACTTGATTGCAAATTTAGGAGGTTATACTGAGACACCCTCAGTTAATCTGGCCTGTATTTCCATTCAGGGGCCTTCAAGTTGAACTTCTTAAGAAAGTTACAGATGAGTATCCCAAAACACCCAAACAGGGAGGGGACTCTGCTGATCTGATGTCTACCTTGTTATGACAGGCATTTTGCATGGATGTTGTACGTATATTATTCACTACAAACATATGAGGTGATTATTAATATTTACCTCCTTTTGTAAAGGATCCTAGAAGTTAAGGAACATACCCAGTTGGTATGAACTAAAATCCCTCCTCTGTGCATTGCATGGCCTCCATTAAGTTCCTTTAGTAACTGCTATGAGTCCAAATTAAAAATACGGACATCAGGGCTTCCCTGGTGGCGCAGTGGTTGGGAGTCCGCCTGCCGATGCAGGGGATGAGGGTTCGTCCTCCGGTCCGTGAAGATCTCGCATGCCGCGGAGCGGCTGGGGCCGTGAGCCATGGCCGCTGGGCCTGCGCGTCCGGAGACTGTGCCCGGCAGCGGGAGAGGCCACAACAGTGAGAGGCCCGCGGACGAAAAAAAAAAAAAAAAAAAGAAAAACGGACATCATTATATTGTTTAGATCCTTTTTTTTTTCAGATTCTATTTTGTGCTGAGGCTTGATAAGGTGACTCCTGTAAAAGAAAGTTGATTATGGAATATCCCTGGAAGGATTCTCAAGAAACTGGTGATAGGATTTTCTTTGGAGAGGGCAACGGGGTCCCTGGGAGACCCCAGCCAAAGGGAGTCTTACATTTCTCTGTATTTAGTGTTGCCAGCTAAGATACAGGACGTCCACTTAAATTTGAATTTCAGATAAATAACAAATAATTTTTAGATAAGTATGTCCCAAATACTACATGGGACAAACTTATGCTAAAATTTTGTTGCTGTTGTTTATCTGATATTCAGCTGTAATTGGGTGTCCTGTACTTTTATTTGCTAGATCTGGCAACCCTATGTGCATTCCTTTCTGTGAATTTAAAATTTTGTTTCATGTGTACCTAAGACCCATTCTAAAAATAATAAAATAATTTTATTTAATAAGGCAGTTTTTGCTGTTTGTCACATATTTAAAGGCAATTTTAGCTAAGGACTGGAGTGGACATCGTTATCCATTGAAATTAAATATGAGACTTGAGAAATTAAATATGAGACTTAAGGTGTGACGAAAGAAACGAAAGAACAGCTTCAGGGCTAACAGTACATTTTGACTTCTGTAAGAAACTTGCTTTGCTTACTTGCTTGGGGCAGGAAGAACCGGGTTCCTGACTGGCTGATTCAAAATTAAACAGCTCCCTCCCTCCCTGGGAACTTCCCGTCCTGTGAAGGGTATAAAAGCCTCGCCCGACTGTTAGTCGGGGTCTCACTCACTTCCCTCCGAGTGGGACCCTGTCCGGACAGTTTGTGTAAGCTTCTATACTTGTATAAATCCTTTGCTAATCTTTCTGCTTGGTGTTGGTGATTCTTGCGTGTCCTTGGTTGGGACACGGGTCGCATTTACCGGAGAACTTGACTCCAGGCGTGTGGGTCCCGGACCGTAACAAAGGATAATTTTTAAAAATAAGTATAAAAAGACTAAGTTTGCAAAGATGATTTTGATGGCATGCATTTTGCCAGAATAGTGCAGCTAAGGGGGAAAAAAGTCAGAAAACACACTTCCTGATGAAATTGTAAACATTGGAGCCGTAAAGGAAACACCTTCTCAATCATGAATCCTGGGATAAGACTAAGTCAGGAGAGGAAGAAATAGTTATCTGAATTCCAATTACCTTCAGCTCCACAAAGGTGGAATCTTAAATTGATTGAGCTTTAGAGCGGGAAGGAAACTTTGGGGTTTCCTTTTCAATTTCTTCATCACTTCCTCCACATTTGAAAATAAGGAATTTCCATTTCCAACTCCTCTACATCCCACCCCCACCCTCCAACTCCCCATCACCAGCTCTCAGGAATAGCCTAGAGGTGGTGTTCCACCCAATTCTTAGGTCTTCAAGGTAATATTAGCATACCTATTACGTAATTACCCTACAAGTCCCTGGACTTTGGGTTCTTAATTCATCAAAGGTAAGGAGGGAGAAGGGGGGGACCAGTAGGTCCAGCATAGGGCAAAAGACAGGAAATGTTCATATTCTGCTATATCTGTAACTGTGAGCTAAGGAAATTAGTTAATTTCTCTGGGCCATAGCTTCCTTAGCTATTAAAAGGGGGAGGAGGCCTATTCAGGGGTGTAAGAGCATCAAATGAGATCCTGGACATGAAGTCCCTTGGATTAAGTTGGTACTCAACAATTGCAGCTATTGGGGCTTCCCTGGTGGCACAGTGGTTGAGAGTCCGCCTGCCGATGCAGGGGACACGGGTTCGTGCCCTGGTCCAGGAAGATCCCACATGCCGCGGAGCGGCTGGGCCCGTGATCCATGGCCGCTGAGCCTGCGCGTCCAGAGCCTGTGCTCTGCAACGGGAGAGGCCACAACAGGGAGAGGCCCGCGTACCGCAAAAAAAAAAAATTGCAGCTATTAATTTTATCTTAAAACAAGGTCAGTTCACTTCCAAAATGTTAAGAAATATCATCCTTGCCAGAAATATAATCTCAAACTTACTATGATGCTAGAGGGTAAATCAGTTGACATAGTGATGACGATTCTCTAATTATCTATGGAGCTTATTATTTATTTGTCCACACATGAACATTTATATCAGCATATGGCTAAGGTAAAGGTTAAGATCATATTGACTTTTAAAGCAACTAAATGAATAAAGTTAAATTTTAATTTTTTTCTGCTTTTTTTGTTAACAGCTTTATTGGGATATACTTCACATACCATATAATTCACCCTTTAAAGTGTACATCCAATGGTTTTTACTATATTCACGAAGTTGTGCAACAGTCACCACAATCAAGTTTGGAATATTTTCATCATTCCAAAAGAAGTCCTATACGCTTTAGTGGTCACTCACAACATACCCCTCCCAATACTCCCTAGCCCTAGGCAACCATTAATTTACTTCCTATCTTTATAATTTTGTCTATTCTAGATATTTCGTATACACAGAGGGCCTTTTGTGACTTGTTTCTTTCATATAGCATGTTTTCAAGGTTTATTCATGTTATAGTATATATCAGTACTTCATTTCTTCTTGTGGCCTAATAATATTCCATTTTATAGATATACTACATTTAATTTATCCATTCATCAGTTAATGGACATTTGGTTTGTTTCTACTCTTCAGCTGTTACAAATAATGCTTCCATGACCATTCATGTACAAGTTTTTGTTTGGACATACGTTTTCAGTTCTCTTTGGTTTATACCTAGGAGAATTGCTGGGTCATATGGTAACTCTATTTTAACCTTTTGAGGAACTGTCAGACTGTCTTTCATAATGGCTTCATCATGTTACATCCCCACCAACAGTGTACAAGTGTTTTAATTTTTCTACATCCTGGACACCGTGTCATTATCTGTCTTTTTGATTGTTACCATCATAATGGGTATGAAATGGTATCTCATTGTGGTTTTGATTTGCGTTTTCCTGATGTTTAATGATGTTGAATATTTTTCCAAGTGTTTATTGGCCATTTGCATGTCTTACTTGGAGAAATGTCTATTTAGCGCCTTTACTCATTTTTAAATTGGATTATTTCCCTTTTTTTTATTTAGTTTTTTTAAAATTGAAGTATAGTTGATTTACAATGTTGTGCCATCTCTGCTGTGCAGCAAAGTGACTCAGTTTTATACATATATACAATTTTTTTTAATATTCTTTTCCATTATGGTTTATTCTACTATTCAGTTTTAAGAATTCTTTATATATTTTAGATATTAGATCCTTATCAGATACATGATTTGCAAATATTTTCTCCCATTCTGTGGGGTGTCTTTTTCACTTTCTTCAGAGTGTGCTTTGAAGCACAAAAGTTTAATTTTAATGAAGTCCAATTTATTTATCTTTTCTTTTGTTGTTTGGGCTTTTTTTTTTTTTGAGGTACGCAGGCCTCTCACTGTTGTGGCCTCTCACTGTTGTGGCCTCTCCCGTTGCAGAGCACAGGCTCCGGACACGCAGGCTCAGCGGCCATGGCTCACAGGCCCAGCCACTCTGCGGCATCTGGGATCTTCCCATACCAGGGCACGAACCCGTTTGCCCTGCATCGGCAGGCAGACTCTCAACCACTGCGCCACCAGGGAAGCCCTGTTACTTGGGTTTTTGGTGTCATATCTAAGAAACCATTGCTAATCCAAGTTCATGAAGATCTATGCTTTCCTCTAAGAGTTTTATGGTTTTAGTTTTTACATTTAGGTCTATGATCCATTTTTAAGGTAATTTTAATATATGTTGTGAAGTTTGGGGCCCAAGTTTATTATTTTCCATGTGGCTATCCAGTTGTCCCAGCACCATTTATGAAGACTATTTTTTCACCATTGATTTGTTTTTGCACTCTTGATGGAAATCAATTGACCATAAATGTGACCAGTTATGTCTGGACTCTCAATTCTACACCATTGAACTATATGTCTACCTCATGCATGCACCACACAGTCTTGATTACTAAAGGCTTGTAGTGAGTTTTGAAAAGGGGAAGTGTAACTGCTCCAGTTTTTTTTTTTTTTTTTCAAGATTGTTTTGGCTATTCTGGGTTCCTTAAATCTTCATATGAATTTTAGGAACAACTTGTCCGTTTCTGCCAAGTGGACAGTTGAAATTTTGATAGTGATTGTGTTGATTCTGTAGGTCAATTTGAGGAGCGTTGCCATCTTATTAGTATTTTTCAATCCATGAACATGAATGTCTTTCCATTTATTTATTTAGATCTTTAAAAATTTCTTAAAAAAAGTTTATTTCAACATTTCATAGTTTTCAGAGTGTAAGAACTGCATTCCTTTTGTTAAATTTATCCTGAAGTATTTTATTCTTTTTGATACTAATGTAATTGTCTCAATTTTATTTTTGGATTGTCCCTTGCAAATATATAGAAATACAATTGAGTTTTGAATATTGACCTTGTATCCTGCAAACTTGCTGAACTTGTGTATTAGTTCTAATACATTTTTAGTGGAGTGCTCAGAATTTTGTATATGTAAAGTCCTATCATCTGAAAATAGAGACACTTTTTCTTCTTCTTTTCTAATCTGAATGCCTTTATTTAATTTTCTTGCCAAACTGCTTGGGTAGCACCTCCAGTGCAATGTTGAATAGAAATGGTCCAAATGGAAATCTTTGTCTTCTTCCTGATGTTAGTGGGAAAGCATCAGTCTTTTATTTTTAAAAATGACACTGATTCTGGATTTTTCATAGATGCTTTTATCAGGTTGAGGAAGTTCCCTTCCTAGTTTGTTCAGTGTTTGCTGGAATTTTGTTGAGAATTTTTGTGTTTATATTTATTGGTTGGTAGGTTTATTTTCTTGTAATGTCTTTGGTGAATTATTTTTTAAAATAATAAACACGAGAAAAAATCCACAAGGGTATTAGGTCTTCTCCCTGCTTTGGCTGCCCATCCTTAGCCACTGTTACTAGTTCATACGATTAATTTATGTATATAAAATACTACCTGCTATTTAAAAATAAATCTTCTGCATTCTTAAGCATTTATATTTTTGTAAATAATTTTTAAAATTATAATCTGATACTTTGAGTATATGACACAAGATATTCTCTATCAGACTGTAATAATAAAATAAGTTAATATAGCAAAAAAGTCCAAACAAACCTCACAAGCATAAATTCCACTTCCAGAACTATAACTTGTACAAATCATGCTCTCTGAGCCTCAGCTACAACAGGAATAAAATTACCTATCTGCAGCTTTGTCCTGAGGACTGACTGAGATGATATTTGTGAGAAAGCTTGGGATGGTGTAGACTCGCTCATATTTATTGTCATTTCATAAATTGCATATCACAGTATCCCTTTAAATAGAAAGGGGTTCGGTTGCATGTTAGATTGGCATACAACTTAAAAATAATCCTGTTTCATAAAACTGAGTACTTCTGTATGTAATCTGTTTTTCAGAAGTTATCTTTCAGTTCTTAAGTCCTTTTCTTTGGCTTAGATTCTGTGATTTGTTGCCTATTTTGGAAACTTGGAAAGTACCATGCAAATACAGATATAGCTTTGCTGGTTAAAAATAAAATACTTAGTGTTTGCTGGTGAAGGAAACTATGATGCTATGTAGGTAAAACTGCATGATGAAAATCAGATTCACATTTCATAAGAACATTTCAGGAGAGCTTTAAGACTTGAAAAGTAGGAGACAGTTGTTTCTCCCAAACAATAGTTTATAACTCTCACTGAAGTCAGAAGCAATTCTGAGGGTAGAATTTAAGCCAAGTGTTTTGAAAGCTGGGAGAAAGGAAAAAAAAAGAAGCATGCATAAATTTCCAAATCTTCCCAAAGAACTTAAGTGGGAGGAGATTTGCAGTTAAGATCTTGAGAAATGTTTTTTCCACTAGTGGGATATTAGTAACACCTTATTACAATTTATTTTACCTTCCACAGAATGCTAATCATGATAGAATTTTGTTAAGTAACAATTTAAGAGAAAAAAAGTTCATGTAGAGCAATACCAGTTACAATATGTTAACACGGAGTCTTCAAAGGTTCCTTTAAATAGAGAGTTTCTCTAATGCATTTTACAAATTAAGTACATCATTATGGGCCTGAGATGAAACTTTTCTGTTTTTCCTATTGCATTAAACTAAATCTGTACTCAATATTTATTGATAGCTTACTTAGAAATTATCTTATATATTTTTTCCTGCAGTAATTTCACAAGATTTCATTTTTAAACTCCCTTGTTGACATGACAATTAAAATTTTTTTAATTAATTAAAATAAAAAGTATTGACATATGGACATCATGGCTGTTTTAAAAGTGACAATGTACAATTTTGATTATGATGTTCAAGGGGATTCTCCATCGTCTTTGATAGCTGTCCTTGACAGAGTTTGGTTTTTCACAAGATAGGAATTGTTTGATATCTTTCACTATTTGTCAGTGGTTGAATAGACTGGTTCCAAAGTTGATCTTCTCAGTTCTTAGTCTATTTTGGACAAGGATGCTAGCCACAGAGGTCATAACTGCAAGTTGATGCTTATCATCACACTATCTCTGACACAAAACAACACAGATGCAAAGAGTAAAACCTTTCTGGTAGGCTTTCTTTGAAAAACTGATAAAGGTCATTTGCGCCCCAGGTTAATAGTAACATGGGCCAGAGGAGAAAATTTAGGGATCTTTGTCTGTTCTATTGATTTGCTATAAAACCATACTCAAATTTTTACAAATAAATGCACCAACCAAAAATAAATACAATATTTTTGTATTTATTTTTGTTTCTGTTTCTCAAGTTCTCCTAAAGCCCACTCTGTGACTTACTTTCAATGTTCTCTTTCTTTTAATCCTAGAATTAGAGCTTGTTTTCCTTATAGAATCACATAGTCTTTATGGAATCCTTCTTGACACTTTTTCAATCTTCTATACATTTTATTAACTTTAATTAACACACAGTAGAAAATGATAGGGATACTTTTATTTAAAAAGGGAGGTATTAGGATGAATGAAAACCATGAGTTAAGAGACTTCTGTGGAGTAAAAGTCTCCTAATTTCTAACGTGAGTTATCAGTAAGGTTTTCTCAGGCACACAACCACCTCACAATCTGATCACATCAAGCCCTGCTCTTGTCGGCCATCTACAGCAGGTTTCATAACCTTTTTGGACACGTGAATCTCTTAGAAATTAAATAATAATAATGATATTGCCATTTCTGAATGGGTATGATAAAGAAATGAATCAACATCAATCTGGATAAAATCATCACTATGTTTGGCTATTTTAACATTGATTGTTGAAGCATTAAAGACATTTTGACATGCTTTGCAAGAATTTTCATGGGATGAAGGCACGTAGGGGCCTTATGGATTTATTAAATAAAAATAATAATGATAAAAATGAACACTACTATAGCAATTATGTTACAGGTATCATTCTATGTGCTTTAGACAGAATAAACACTTTGAATCCTCATGACAACCCTATGAATTAGCTGCTATTTTCTCCATTGTATACATGAGGAAACAGGCACTGACAGGTTAAATAACTGGTCTAACGTCTTACAGCTGGAACCATGCAATGTGGTGCTGGAACCCATGTTCTCCATCATGGGGCTGCCTAGTATTCAATAAAATTTTCAATATTTTAGTGTGTCTCATTAAAATGAGTTGGTGTAACTTAACTTTAGAATGAAAGCAATGTTGAAACGTGCCGCTGTGTTTAAACCACCACAGCGAAATGTGATCCCATCACAAATGTGCTGATCTCACTGCCACTGTCTGCTCCACATGTCTATTGGATATACACGTAGGGGCCTCCAAACTTATTCCTCTTAATAGTTAAATATTTCATTTATTGTTTTAACAAAGAAACTATACACCATTGGCCCCTTTAATGTGAAACTCCTGAAGAAAGAGTACACCAAACTCCTACAACAAAGATTCAAAGCTTGGTTCATGGACAATTTGCATCAGAATCCCTGACCAGCCTACTAGAAAAGCCTATTCCTGGGATTCAGCCCAGATTTACTCATTTAAAGTCTTAGGGAGTGGGCCCACCAACTTTTGAGGACCACCCTTCTACCAGGTCCTTCTTGTGACCCTGCCTACGCTGCCTACCCCGGCTTCTGCATGCACCACCTGGAGTTCCCCTGAATACAAGATGCTGTTTCACACCTCAGAGCCTGAACACGCTGTTTCCTGTGCTTCTTATGCTTCCTACTCTTATTGTCTTCTGAACTCCCACTCCACTAAGATTTAGTTCAAAAGTCATCTCTGCAAGGTTTCCCTGGGCCCATCAGGCAAGAGTTAGGTGCTTTTTCCACTGTACCCCAATGCCATTAAACTCATGCCTCTACCCTAGAATTATCCTGCAACTGGTCTGTGTACTCTGTTGGCCAGGGGCGGGGGGGGGGGGCGGTTTCCCTGAGGTCTCTGCACTACCTATCCTTTGTAAACTACCAAAGATCATGCCTGACATAGAGTAGTAGGGACTCTGAACTTGCTGCTTGAATGGACTGAGTTCAGTGTTACCAAATGATTGGGGTGAAGTCCTGACAGTTCTGCAGTTCTTAATTCTATTGAGATGGTACATCAAGTACATGACTTCTATTAGAAAATCATTTTTTAGCAGGTGGGAAAAAGCAAACACTTTAGTCATCTTTTTCTTCTTGCACATTTATTCCTTTTCTTTCTCTCCCCCCTTTTAATTAAAATGTTTTATATTTTGAACAGGCAGTACATGTGCTTGGTACAAAATTCAAAGGATCCAAGATAAGCCACCTCTTCACCTACATCCTCCAACAATTGAGTCCCTTACAGTGAACCAGTCACTGTTACAGTTTCTCCTGTGTACTTCCAGAACCCTTTTAGATACATATAGGCATATAAATATATATTTATCTATCACTATTTTGCACCTTTTTTAAAAAAATATTTATTTATTTATTTGGTTGCACCGGGTCTTAGTTGCAGCATGTGGGCTCCTTAGTTGTGGCTTGTGAACTCTTATTTGCGGCATGAGAACTTTTAGTTGCAGCATGCACGTGGGATCTAGTTCCCTGACCAGGGATCGAACCCAGGCCCCCTGCATTGGGAGTGTGGAGTCTTATCTACTGCACCACCAGGGAAGTCCCTTGCACCTTGTTTTTTTAAACTTTGTGATCCTTCCACATAAGCACATAAAAAGCAGCCTCTGCTTATTAACAGATGCATACTATTCAATTCTATGAATATATCAGGGTGGTTTTCTTTTTTAAATTAAATTAAATTTATTTACTTATTTTTGGCTGCACTGGGTCTTCATTGCTGCGCGAGGGCTTTTCTCTAGTTGTGGTGAGCAGGGGCTACTCTTCGTTGTGGTGCTTGGGCTTCTCACTGCGGGGGGTTCTCTTGTTGCAGAGTACAGGCTGTAGGTGTGTGGGCTTCAGTAGTTGTGACACGTGGGCTCAGTAGTTGTGGCTCACGGGCTCTAGAGCGCAGGCTCAGTAGTTGTGTTGCACAAGCTTAGTTGCTCCGCGGCATGTGGGATCTTCCTGGACCAGGGCTCAAACCCGTGTCCCCTGCATTGACAGGCGGATTCTTAACCACTGTGCCACCAGGGAAGCCTGGTGGTTTTCTTTTAATAAGACATCTCTTCATTGACATTTAGGTTGTTATTAGTATTCTCTACTATCAATAATGCTACAATATATGTACAGGTTGTTTCACACACTATGAGTTTATTTGTAGGATAGATGTCTAGAAACGGAATTGTAGGATTAACAGGTAGTGATAAGTTTTATCACAATGGTTTTCATAAAGATTATACACGTTTTCACTCCTCTAGCAACACATGAGAATACCTGTTTCTTTATATTCTGCCAATAGTGTTTTGTTTCCTGAGGTTCTAGGATGGAGAGTAAATGAAACCCTTCAAGTTAAGTATAGGTTCATCTACTGGTCTAACCCAGCAGTAAGAATATTTTTTGCAAAAAGTCAACACAGGTGTTTGCTTTGTAGGCTCATTTCTCCTCTCCAGGCAAGCTGGCATTGGGGTATTCACTACTGGTCTAACCTCGGTATTGTTTTGAACCCTAGAAGGCTTAGTGAGTCTTCAGAATCATTTCTACTCTCTTCTAGAAGTGGAAGACATCCCATTCATTCTACAAATACTTACTGAGCGTATATCTTGCACCAGGCATTGTTCTGGTTGCTGAGGCGTGAATAATGAACAAAATAGAAGTCCCTGCCCTTATTAAGATTGCATTATAATGGGGGGAGGCAGAGAGTAAACACAATACACAGATATGATATATGGTATGTTAGTTTACGATAAGTGCCATGGGAAAAATGAAGGAGAGAACAGGGGGTATGAGGAGTTACTTTTGTGAAGGGTGGTCAGGGAAGGCCTTGCTGAGAAGGTGACATTTAAGCAAAGACCTGAAAGCAGTGAAGGAAGGATCTGTAAGGCATACGGGGTAAAGAGCAAAGGTAGGAGTTGAGGGTGTGCCTGGTATGTCCTAGGAACAGCAAGGAAGGCTGCTGCTTAGGGCTCACTGAGCAAGGGGAAGAGGTGAGATCAAGGAGTTCAGGAGGTTTGGGCGGCAAGCCTCATAGGAAAATAGGAAAACCACTGGAGAGTTCTAGAGGGTTACTCTGAATGCTCTACTGAGAACAGACTGAGGGAAGGCAATAATGGATGAAGGCAGAATGAGTTAGGAGACTTCCTGAAAACCAGGTGAGAAATGAGATGGGTTAGGCTGGGCTGGTTGCCATGGAGGTGTGGATGTGTTTGGTCTGTGGGTCAAAGGAGGTGAGAATGATTCCAAGGTTCTTGGCTTAAATAAGTGGAAGAATGGAATTATTTACTGGGATGGGGAAAGAACGCAGGTAGAGCAGGTATTAGGGTGAAGGTGAGTTGTGATTTGACTTGTGGTTACCATGGCTCTCTGTGGCTGGGGCTCTCAGATGGCCATGGTTCCAGATGCAGTTAATGACCTAGACAAGGCCATGACTGAAATGCCTCCTTGGCATGAAGGCTCAAAGGAATGTGTGCCCATGGGCATCGTTCTCCTCCTGGTGCTAGCCTATTCCAAATCAGCCTTGCACTGAGATACTGCATTAAATGTTCTTGCATCTTCTTTTTTTTTTTGCTGTACGTGGGCCTCTCACTGTTATGGCCTCTCCCATTGCAGAGCACAGGCTCCGGACGCGCAGGCTCAGCGGCCATGGCTCACGGGCCCAGCCGCTCCGCGGCATGTGGGATCTTCCCGGACTGGGGCACGAACCTGCGTCCCCTGCATTGGCAGGCGGACTCTCAACCACTGCGCCACCAGGGAAGCCCTTGCATCTTCTTTTTGTGAAATACTTAATCAAAGGGATATGCAAATGCACGCACACACACACACACACACAACTAACCTTGAAAACAACTAAAAAACTTGATTTCTTGTCCACTACATAACTAGCAGAACATGAACCCTTATTAAAGGACTCACTGTTCTCCAAAAATAAAAAACTCAATTCAACTCTACATTTGTGGGTCTACGATGTCATCAAGACACCAGTTCCTAGACAATGCCAGGCTAGGCTGGTTACAGAAAACACACCAAGGCAATCTGAAATGTGCCCGGTTGAAGAATGCAAACCGGAATTCACTGGACAAATAAACCAAGAAGGAATGCACTTAAAACAGCTGTCACTAAAGCATCTGATGAAACAATACCTAAAATTTGGAATGAATATTTCAACAAACACATAAAAAGGTGAAGGAAAGCAAAACCAGTATTTTAAGTTAAATTAGGGGAAAGGGAAAAAAAAAAAACCCAAAACTGATATATACGGATTACTTCAAAAGGCTAAAAAGAGATTAAGGGGGAGAAATTTAAAAAATATGTCCCTGAGTGGGAGGCGGAATCTATGCAAGTCTACAACGCAAGAGTGCACAGAGCAGAATTTTTTCCCTACCCAACTCGCGAGACCAGCGGGTACCTCAGAAAGAAAACAACCATTCGCTAGAAGAGAGTAGCTAAGAGAATCCAAACTTGTCTTACAGCAAGTAAAGTGGTGGCCAGACTGGGTGACTCAGAGGCATGACTCAAACCCGACACTGGGGGCCGTCAGCTCCCGGAGGCCGGGGGCGCGGCGTCAAAAACATTTTAGGAAAGTACCAGGCGCGTGGAGGGCGACAGGAAACCTCCCCGGGGACCTGCCTGGGGCTCCTCCTGCCCTAGAGTCTGACCTCTTACCATCCACACCAGAAGGAGTTTCTAATGTCCAGGCTTCCCCTTCTTCTTTCAGAAGCTGCCTCTCCACCACCCCCATTTTCTTCCACAAAGCGTCACGCAGCGTGTGTGTGCTAGACGCCGGGCCCCTCCCAGCAGCCCTCCGCCCCCCGCCCCGCGCTCCCAGGCACGCGCACCCCTCCAGCCCGCCCCCGCGCCTCCTCCAAGAGCCGCTCCCTTCCCACCCCGCCCGCGCCCGCCACCCGGGCACGCGCGGCACGAACAGCGCCGGGAGCTGCTGTAGACAAACACCTGTCCCTCCTGGGCTCCGCGAGATTTGGAGCGAAAGCATAGGCAACAGTGGGAGGGTTCTCGCGAGGTTTAAGAAATTTCCCACGGCCCGTGTTGTGTCTGAATCGAGTAGTGGAAGGCGGTGGGAAGGAGGTGTAGCGTGAGACTGGGCTGCCCGCATTGGGCACATGCGCAGTGCCGCTCGCTCGTGCCGCGCCAATCCTGCAGCGACTTCAGCAGGTTTCGGGCTCTGGATTCCAGTTCTCCGGGTTTTGGGGCTCCCTGCGGGAGGCAGTGCTGGATCTGGGAATCTCTAGGAATTGAAAGGGCAAGGGTGGGGGGAAGAAAGGGGTGCTGCAGGTAGGGAGGAAGAGGTAGGGCTCGGGTCCTGCACCTTTCTAGTAAGTGCCCAGACGGGCCAAGTTTGCTCGGGGGCTTCCAGGTTTAGATCGTCTGAGATGCACTTCGGGCAACGAGCAGCGTCCTCGACTGTGTCAGGCCCACGGGAGGACCTTGTCAGTCTGTCCCCGTATACATCTGGGTTCACACAAGTCTGGGGGCTGCGATGAGGTTCTAGGGAGATTTACACGACAGGCAGCTCTCTGCCCAAGCAAAACCTTCCATGGCTTGAGTGCGGGGTGGGGGAGTGGTGGCTTTCAATTACAACGCAGTTTTCACTTCTGGAGAAAGCTTCGCGGTGCTCTGGCGTGTGTATGCGAAGTGGACACAGTAGGGGTGTCTTTGCCAGAGGCCTTGGCCTGACCTCATTTCACACCCAAGGAAAAGAAAGCTAAGGCTCTAATAGAGCTCAACTGCAAAAGCTGTCCATTTACAGAGTTCTGGAGGGTCGGACCACATTGTAATATTGGCTGTCTCTGTTAGCAAGGGGGTCGAATGAACTAAGATAGTTCTTGGTATGTCACTCGCCCGAACTCCAGGCATCTTTGTAGCTCCAGCACCTAACGCTGACATTACCATAATGGAGGCGTCCAATGAACGTTTGAATGAATGAAAAGGGCTGGGAACTAGAGTGAGCGGGAAGCCACTTGGAAAACACCCATTTGAGGAGGTGTTTCATCTAGGCCTGTGAAACGCGGCAGATTTTCCCAGGACCCCTCCGCTCTTC
>NW_006774075.1:2978759-3008674 GCF_000442215.2 Lipotes vexillifer
CGCCTCCTGACCCCTCCATTCTCCGTCCCCGTTGTAATCCCCTCCGGTTTTCCTCAGTCTCCACGTACGTCCCTCAGGGCGCGTCCCAAAACCCGGATAACCGGAGCGCTCCCCATGGACCAGATGGAGGGCTCGCCCGCGGAGGAGCCGCCTGCGCATGCTCCATCTCTTGGGTAGGTTTCCAGGGAAGGCAGTGAGCTGTATCCCTTACTCCGCTGGCGGCGCGAGGCGTCTGGCTGTTCGCGGCTGCTGCGAGGGAAAAGGGAGCGCGGGGGCTGGGTGGAATCGAGGAGTGAGGAAAAAGGGAAGGGGCGGGGGAGAGGGACCAGGGAAGGCGTCAGGGGGAATCTCGCGAGGGTTGGAGTTTTGGCGAGAGTTTGTGGAAGATGGCGCCTGTTGTGACAGGGTAAGTCTGGGGGAATCGGAGCGCTGGGAACCGGGAAAGTTGCGGGCGTCTCGCAGCCAGCGGCTGGCGGCGGGTTCGAGGGCCGCGGCACGCTTGGCGTCCGGGGACCGCGGGGGCGGTGTAGCGTGCGCCGAGCGCGGCGGCGGCGTGTAGCCGTGCGCTGCCCGCTCTGCGCTGCTGTGGCTCGGGCTCCGGCGCGTGAGGGCGGGCGGCGACGGCGGCGAGGCCGGTGGGTGCGGGCGTGAGTGCGGCCCGGTGCGCGGGGCCCGCGGGCTCCGTGCCCGCAGCGCCCCTACCGCGCTGCCGCTCGCGGGCCCTGCCTCCCGGCCCCGCGCAGCTTTGTTCCTTGAGGCCGTCGTCGCCTTCTCGCCGGGCGGGTGCCCCCGGCCCCAGGCGCTTTGTCTCTCCCCGCTGCCCCCCGCGACTCTCTACCCCCGGCCCTTTGTTTCGCCGCCTTGGGCGCTTTGTCCGACCCATCGCGCTCCGCATCCCTTTTCCATCTCCTCCCCTCAGCTGTCCTTCCTTCCCTGCCCCTTTGTTGTGCCCCTCTCTATTCGGTAGCTCAGTGACCTGCCACAGCCCAGGTACCAGATATCTGTTTTTCTTCTAATTTTTCTCCCATTATTTCTGTCTTGCGTTTCCCTCTCACCTTTCTGCTTGGCCCTTGATCACCCCCTGAGGCTTTGTCTCCCCCGTCCAGTGGTTTATTCGCTTGGTACCCCCTTCACCTCCCATCATCGGTTGATTTATCCACTATCCACGGTGTTTGTCGGCTGAACTGTCTCAGCCCCGGGGACTCCATCTGGTGCTCCTAAGTACAGACAGACCCTAGGGTTTGTTGTTGTTTTTGTGCGTCTGAAAGATGCGTGGGGATACTTGGTTTCCTCCTCAGCGCTCCTCCTCTCCGCACCCTTTTCTCTCGGGATTGCGTGCACACCTCCCCACCACCCCTTTCTCTCGGGATTACAGTGTCTCCAGTTTTCTTCGCGGTCTCTTTGGGCCCCTGGTTGTTTTGCTTGGCAACAGTAGCCCTGGAAAAAGGTCTCTTGGTTATTCGCCCCCCCCACCCCATTACCCGCCCTCCCGCCCCTTGGTTTCTGATGGCCTAGGCCAAGGGCAGCTGTCGTAGCTTTGCATCTGGGTTACCTGAGGGTGTTGTAGAGACGAAAGGTGTTTTTTTTCTGTTGGCGTGCGAGAATAGTTTCAATTGTTACGTTGGGTATTCATTTGGTACAGGCATAGCAGTTGAGTATTTGGTGTTAAAAAACTTGTGAATGTTGGTTTGGGGTGGAGAATTTCAGCATTTTCAAGAGTTCAGTTATTTTACCAGTAACTGCTGCTTTGCAAGGAAAAAGGGAGGGCATCCTGCTTGGAAATTTGATATAAATACTTTACTTTTTCTTAATTTTTAGGTAGTTTACAGTTATGTGCTTTTTGCTCTGTAGATTTATGACAGCTCTTCTGCCCCATCTTCGAAGTTGAAACGAGGAAAGCGCTTAAGAGTGCAGTTTGGGTTGATGAATACTGCTTCTGGAATCTTTGTGGAACGCATCAATCAAATGCAATTAAAAGACATTTAAGTAATAGCCTTTAAGTAAGGTATAGGCACTTCTAGTGTTAAAGGAGCTTTAATTTGTTCAGAGTGCTTATTGTTATGGAAATGTTAAAAGCTTCGAGTTTGGTGTGGGAGTTGGGGGACGGTGGTATGGTGCGTTTAAATGGCCTGGATATTCTGGTGCTGGAATAAGAGGTATTAGATTTACCAGTATTACTAGGCTGAGTAGACTGTTCAGGAGGTACACCCCTGCCCCAACTAGCTGATCACTACTTTTAGAAGATACGTTATCCATAAGATCACTTGGAGTGTCATTTCATTTGTAAACCACGTGAAGTGCTACTAGTAGAGGATATACAAGTGTGAGGAATGTTGGTGGAGAAGAAAGCATTTTTTTTTTAAGGCTGTGATTAGAATTAGTGTGAATTAGTTTGAATTTTACTTAGTGGAAAATCATCTTTCATGATTGATATGTGAGGCTTCTGTGAAAATTTGCAGTCTGGGTTCCATGAGTGGATTCCACCTATAATCATTTGTCTTCCTTACTTGTTCCTAGGGCATAATCATTCTTTTTGAAGGTGAAATCTTGAGCACACACTGTTGTTTCTGACTGTAAGCAAATACCTTGTAATAATGGAAGGTATTTTGCTCTGATGTGTGCAGATAAGAATGATCACACAAACCTCATAAAAGCAACTTTTAAAAATCAAGTTGTGTTTTTTTGTTTATAAATCGTGTAAGACCTTTACTTTGTGACCAAATAAAACTACTTTTATTAAATTATATTAAATAGCAGCATATTTAGAAACATACAGCATTAGTTGTAATTGGGAAACTTTCATTTTGAGTGTTGACTATTAAAGCTTTAAATGTACTGTCCATGCGTATTGCAGATGGGTCTGCAGAGGGTATACTTTCAGGAAAAAATATGAGGCTCACTTGGGATATTTTGACTCCTGTTCTAATATATGCTTCTTAAATAGGTTTGTTTAAAACTTACCTATTCTATACCCACAGATTTCTATCAGTGTCTTAAGTGGCTAAGATAAAAAACGTTTTGGGGGTGGGAGGGAAGCTACTCTTCTTGCCAGATGTAATTCATTAAATAATCTTTGGCTCTCTGGATGGATAAAGTATTAGGGAAAAAAATGGTGTGTTTGAAAGTTCTTACAAATCTTTAGTATTCGGTCATTTTAAAAAATATATTTAAAAAACCCAGGACTTGGCTTTAAAACATTATTCACATTTTGTTTCCTCCTAATACTAAATTTCATGTTATTTCAACTAGGGGCAGTATTTTCTCATGGATTGGCTAAAAGTTGTTATTTTTGGCATCTGGCTTTGTGATTATTTCCAAGTTACTCTACTTCCCCTGGGCCAATTTCCTAACTATGTAGTAAAATGGGAATTGCAGTAACTTGCCACATCTGCACAGGATTGCTGTGCCTTAGGATTTGCAGAGAGCATCCTTGGATGAAAGGTGTGGTTAAAAAATCTGGGAATTGTGAATTAAGCCAATGTGAAGTAGGTCATATTTTATAGGAAATCAAGTAGGAGGTTATGAACTAAGTTCTTGGCAAATCACAGTGGTGATAGTGGGATGAAAAATCTCCAAATATGTATTATAGTTAGGGTAATAAAATTGATACTGTTTTTAAGAGGGAGAGGGATAAGTAAAACACATTACAGGGTGGGGTGTGTGTGTGTGTGTGTGTGTGTGTGTGTGTGTGTGTGTGTGTTGTGTAAGAGAGTGAAGATCTGTCAAACTCAAATGTAATAACACATTTTAAAATTGTGGGATGCCTTTCCTCTGTTGATTTGTTTTCTGCATGTGGTACTCTTTTGTTTTAAATGGTAGCACAAAATGTTTTCACTAGACTCTAGGCCAAGTCTGTTAATAGTAGTGACTAATTTTCAGTATACCTTATATTTTTTAATGCTTTGTCATTTACTCTCAATATTTTCTAACAACAGTACCATAATTTCAGACTTGACCTTTGGCCTAGAAAAGTGTTTTGCATTTGGGAGATACTCTATAGATATTTACTGAAAAAAACAAAACCAGTTGTTTCTCTATTCCTGGTAGATTATGTCATGTCCCAATAGTTCTCCAAGCCAGGTTTTCTCTCTCACACTAACTCTTTATGTTTAATCACTAAGAACTGATAATTTTCCATCCTGAAAAACTCTTGAATCTGTCTCCTTCATCCTCACTGCCACAATTCATGCTCTCATCGTTTCTCACCTGGATTACTACAGACATTGGCAGCTTCCTCTTTCTGCTTCTAGACTCACCCCCTTTATCCAACTTCCACATAGTCTTTCTAAAGAGCAAATCTGATCACTTCACTCCTTATTTTAAAAACCTTTCAATGGCTCCCCCTAGCAGCCTTCATTAAGAGAGGCAGCGGAGTGGAGAGTTTATGAGCTCACTTTTAGGATTTAATCTGAACTGGGTTCCAGTTCTGTCTCTGCCACTTAAAACCTCTATAAGATTGACAAACGATCTAACCTGTCCTTGCCTCCTCCATCAGTTGCAAGGTAATTATTCTTAGCTCAGTGGTTCTCTGTGAGGATTAAATGCAAGAGAACATTTGAGGATGCCTGGCATATAGCAAGTGCTCAAAAAATGTTAGCTAGCATGGCATATAGGGTCCTCTATAACTATTTCATTTACCTTTTCTCCAGCTGAACTGTTTTGCCTTTCCCTTCATATTCAGTTCTCCAGTTCTCTTCAAGAACTTGGAGTTCCTTGTATGGGCTCCACAGTTTAATGTATCCCTGTGCTTGAAAAGTGCTGGTGTTAGGTAGGTTATTATTCAAGATTTTGGTCTGAGGATATTCTACCCTGATCCACCAGGCTGGGTTCATTACCCCTCCTGTGTGTTCTTAAAGGACTGGGTATAATTCACTTGGAAGTGTTATACTGAATTGTAATTGTCTGTCATACCCAAAGGCTATTGGTCACTTGATGACAGATAATGTTAAAAAAAAATTATGTATTCTTAGAAGAGTGTCTAGAACATGATGGGGACTCAGTAAAAAGTTTTTTGAACAAAGGACTCAGAGAACTTTGAAACCATGATGCAACATGGTTTCGTGTAAGCAGAATTTGATGTGTACAGGGAATATATTGATTCTATAGGGTATTTAATGCTGAAGTACCCAAAGGAATTGATATGTTCAGTCAAAGACAGTCTTATAGCCCCTGACAACATTGTAGTAAAATTCTTAGGCAAAAGTTCCTTTGGATTTTTAGAAAGTAGTGTATTGTTTGTACAAACTGACAAGCTTAAATATCATATTTTGTTTTTTTGTATGGTTGGCTATTCAGTGTTTTCCAAAAGGTTTCATTATTTTTAAGTGTTTTAAGTACTTCTTAGATGCATAGGGACATGCATTAAACCTTAAGACACTGTAGGCTGCTTTTTTGGGGGATCCACACGATTGAACCAAATAAGTTTATAATCTTCAGGAAGGCTCAGGTTTTGTGGACAGATTACTTATAGATAATTTCTTTAAGCTTCAGTTTCTACCTCTATAAAATAAGTAATGATAATTTTGTTGTGTTTATCTGCTGGACACATTGTGACTATCAAGTAAGGTAAAATGTGTGTCAAAACAATGGATGTGTAAGTGATTTGTAAATAGTAAAGCACTGTTTACAAACACTTTAATTTTAATAATCAGTTTCTTTTGGTAACGTTTCACAGGCAGGATTCAAGATGAACTTTCTTATATTGCAACCTGTGGTTTGTGGCTCATGTCTTAGGAAGGCAGCAGTGTATTTAGTGCAGAGGACTGCAGCCCTTTGAATATATGCCTTGGCATTTTGAGCAGATATATTTGATATATTACTGCTTGACCACACATGTTGTCATTGAGTCACCCCCAACTTTTTGGGGTCTGCTTCTTGCTGCTCTCTTCTCTGCTTGGACAGCCATGTTGTAGGAATGTTGAATGCCCAGCTGCTACCATCTCTCAGGACACCTTGCCCACAGTTCTGGATGCCCGTTAGGCCTGGTACAACATCATGATGTCACTTATGTCTCATCAGGCCTGATTCTGCTTCAGGGAGTGAAATGATATCCTAATGGTGTGAAAAGGGTAATGCATTTCCTGAACACAACTTACTACTGGGGAAAAAGCAAGCATTGGAGGCACTCTGGCTTGGTTTGTATAATTGGTAGTAATTACTTATCTGTATAAATATTTGTGTAGGTTTGTTGTGTTGAGACAATGAAGAGTGATAAGCATGACAGCTTTTCAGTCACATTGGTAAGTTCATGGCAGTTTTGGGAATATTTAAATTTACAAAAACGAAAAGAAAGAAACCACTGCATCTTGGGTATCCTAAGTTGCAAAAGCCTTGCAATGAAAATGCTGTGCTGATTGGATGTGAGATGGAATACACTAGAAAATCAAGTTGACCCTTTTTAATTCCCCTCCCGTGCTTTCTTTTCTATATTCAGTATTTTAATTAATTAATGAATTGTGGCTGCTCCAGGTCTTAGTTGCGGCAGGCTGGATCTGTAGTTGCGGCGTGCGGACTCTTATTTGTGGCATGCATGCGGGATCTAGTTCCCTGACCAGGGATCGAACCCTGGCCCCCTGCATTGGGAGCGTGGAGTCCTATCCACTGGACCACCAGGGAAGTCCCATCTATATTCCATATTTTTAATTTGGCCTTAGAACGAATGTTTTTTGTGCACTTGTTAATTAGATGATAGAGTTGTAAATGAATAAGAATAGTTTCTCGTAAAAAGTTTATATAACTAGGAAAAATGTTCATCACTTTATGAAACCCTGTTATTTTTTACTAGTGTCGTAAAGATTGTGTTATATAACTGCAATATCAGTTGCCTTATAAAATAGATAATCAGTGTTATATATTTTTTCTTTAAACAACTTCTTTTGGAACTGTGGTATTCCGTTTTTGGAAAACTGCAGATCCACTAAGATCTTGCTTTTTTATCCAAAATACTTTTTTTTTGGCCGTGCCACACGGCTTCAAGGATCTTAGTTCCTCGGCCAGGGATCAAACCCGGGCCCTAGCAGTGAAAGCGCCGAATCCTAGCAACTGGACTGCCAGGGAATTCCTTTTTTTTTTTTTTAATTGGAACTTATTTTTTAGAGCAGTTTTAGTTTCACAGCAAAATTGAGGGGAAGGTACAGATATTTCCTGTGTACTCTTTGCCCCCCCCACAAATAGCCTCCTGTATTACCAACATCCCCCAACAGAGTGGTACATTTGTTATAACTGATGAACTTACACTGAAACATTATTATCTCCCCAAGTCCATAGTTTACATTAGGGTTGACTCTTGGTGTGCATTCTGTGGGTTTGGACAAATGTATAACGTATCTACAAATGTATGTGCCGTTGTAGTATCAAACAGTAGTTTCATTGCCCTAGAAAATCCTCTGTGCTCTGCCTGTCCATTGCTCTCTCCTCCCTTATCCCATCCTGCAACCACTGAACTTTTTATTGTCTCCATTGTTTCCAGCATACTTTTTCAAATCATTTAACTTTTGGTTTGAGTATGAGGAACTTTTTCATGGAAAAAATTATGTAGTTCTGTACAGAGCTCCTGATCCATATACTAAGTGGAAGAGGTAGAAACATTGAGATCCCCAGACATGAAGGAATGGTTAAGGGAAATGAAGAGTATAACCATGCTTTAGTGGTTCTTTATAATTGTTTTAATAATGTATTTATTAAAGTTATTGAGCACTTAATAGGTATAAGACCGCTGTATAAAACCTTTTAAAGATGGCTAAAAAATGGTCCAGTGAAGCTCATGATTTAGTGGAAAGTACACAGAAAATAAGGGAGATTTTATGTGTATAACATGTATAATGTTGATGGGAACATGGGTGCAAATGATTATCTTTTAATTCGAGAGGAGAGATCATAGGGAGTGGTAGAAAATAAAGCTAGAAAAGTGGTTGGGGCCTCTTAGAGGACCTTGAGTGCTAAGCCAAGGATTTGAATATCAAACAGGGATGGGGGGGGCACTGGCCGAGTTTTGAAGAGGTGAGACTGGGTGTAGATACAGTTGACACTTGAATAACACAGGTGTGGGGGTGGTGGGTTGGGGCGAATAGCTTGTAGTAGGACCTTCAGGTACCTGAGGTTCCTCTGTACCCATGGTTCCCCATCCTCAGATTCAATGGGCCTGAGTTACGTGGTACTTAGTATTCATTACTGAAAAAAATCTTCATATAAGTGGACCAGTGCTGCTTGAGGGTCAGTTGTAGTGTAAAATAGATTGGAGTTGATGGAGAACATAAGAGAAATATATATGAGCAAAGTCTGATCTTGGAAAGCCTAGGAATGGAAGGAACAAAGCAGCACTTTTGGGGGCAGGGTGGTAATAGGGAGCTTTGGAATCGATGCAGTAGATAAAATCTGTGGCTGTGAGCATGTCACTTAATCTAAGTCTTGCCCTTGTCTAAAAAGTGGGAGAAAATAATACTTCATGGTATCAATATGAGGATTAAATGAGATACAGGATATAAAATGCCTAACTCAGTTCTGGGAGTAGTAGGTGCTCAAAAAATAGGTTCTCCTCTTCCCCCTTTCTGGAATAGAATTTAAAGAATATTAGATGGGGGTGGGGAGAAGCATGGAAGAGAAGGTGGGACGGGGTGGGGGGACACTGAACGATTGAAACCCCGGTGATGAAGTATTTACAGGTGGGAAAGTCTGAGTGAGGTGAACAGGTGTAAGAGAACCTACATAACAGTGTTTGTTTCTTTTAAATAAATACTGAATATTTTTGCATGCTTCTGATGTAACATTTAACGTTTTTCTGCAATTGTGTAAATATACCTGTATTATCTTTTTTTTTTCTTCTGTCTATATCCATTTATCTAATCTGTCAGCGAGCTTCGTAAAGACTGGGCCTATATTTTACTTTTGTTGCATGATTGTGGAGCAACTGCTATTGGCCAGTTTGTACTAGCTGGATGAACATGACTTGAATGGATTTAATAAAATACAATACTTGCCACTAGGTGGCACTTAGTTTAAGTGATAAAGCTGAAATTCAGCATAGATTGGCTTTTGTATGTAGAGCCCACTGATAAACTGACCCCCTGGATTATTGTTTAGCTTTCTGCCAGTTCTGGACTATACTTTTTGAAGTGGGATATGAAACATATAGCAAACAGAAACCTCAGAGTATTGAAAAACAGAAAAGTGTAATGGCATTAGAATATGTGCTGTAAAAAGGAGCTGAAGTGAAGCTCAGTTAAAATTCACATCACAGTGACTAAATTACCCATCTCTGAGTGTATTTAAAGTGAAGCCTGGTGCTTAGATTTTAGGCCTTGTTTTTTAAGACTTTGTGGATTGCTTTAAAGGAGAAGATTGGGAATTTGTTTGTTCCTGGATTTAATGAAAAGATGATGATGAAGTGTGGTCTGTAGGGATACTGAACACGATTCTGTATTCTCTTATTTATATTCTGGTATACTGTGCTCTCCCTGTTGTGGAGTAACAAACATACCATAGAAAGTAACTACATCCTGTGTGACAAATGTTATAGGTTATAGGTTAAATCCATTAGATTCAGGAAACTTCAGACCTGGAAAAGACCTTGTTAATCATATGTTCTAAAGTAACCACTCATTTAAACGTAGGCAGAGATGGAGTAAATAATTTACAGTTAGTTAATGGCTGAGACACATTCAGTGCCTGAGCTGAGACTTGTTCTGTTTTTTTTTTTTGGCCATACGCGGGCCTCTCACTGTTGTGGCCTCTCCCATTGCTTAGCACAGGCTCTGGATGCGCAGGCTCAGCGGCCATGGCTCACGGGCCCAGCCGCTCCGCTTCATGTGGGATCTTCCCGGACCAGGGCACGAACCCGTGTCCCCTGCATCGGCAGGCAGACTGTCAACCACTGTGCCACCAGGGAAGCCCCTGGTTTGTTTTTTAAGGGGAGAGGTTTATGCTGGTCTTTCACTCTTTTGTATTTATACCACTGACTGTCAACGTGCCACCAGGGAAGCCCCTGGTTTGTTTTTTAAGGGGAGAGGTTTATGCTGGTCTTTCACTCTTTTGTATTTATACCACTCAGCTGCCTTTTAATGTTACATTGCACTTTGTTTTTTAAAATACTTTCTTCCCCATATTTTTGTGGACTTAGACCAAGATACAAATTTCTCAGCCCCAAACCCGGGAGTACTGCTGCCAGTGTTGCTTAATAAGCGGTCAGCTCTGAGCCTGCCTGTTCTTTCTTCCTTTGCTGTTTTCGTGTTCTTGATGCTGCTTGCGTTCTTTATCTTGTACTGTACTTGTGACTGACCAGGGTGGCCACACGCTTGTTCTCACTGCACACCTCCTCACCTAGTCTGCTTTAGTTGCCCCTGTGCAAGAACTGCCTGGGCTCACTTACCCCTGGTTCACTCCAGTCTCTGCTTCTTGCCTCCTTAGCTTCATAGTTTTGCCACCTGCACTAAATTGCAGCTGGCTATTTCCAAGAAAATGGACAGGAGGGGAGACTGAGAAAAAAGAAGACTTATATAGGGAAGGAGGCCAAAACTTGAAATCATATACTGAAAGATGGGCTTGTTTATGAACTTTAAGATTTTCATACAGTGATTTTTTTAGTGTATTTATGTCAAAACAATATGACACTCTTGACTATGGAATTCATTAAATCTGTTGTGTCTGTCATCTGTGCTTATCCAAATGTCAAGGAAGTGAACTGAATCCATTTCAGCATTCCAAAGATAGTAGTGGTAGTTTTGGTTTGGTACTGTGCTTACAGTGATGAGTGTCATTATTTGATTAAATGGATTGTACTGAATTAGTGGGGGTTGTTGCTTCACTGTTGTAATGTTAAAACAAACCTGGAGAGCCATAGCTTTCAAAGATGATTTCATAATTATTGGTAACAAGTATTTTTCACTCTGGCCTTCCCCTATGCTATAGTGTGATGGGTACATTTTAATACAGAATTTAGTGGCATGTTATTCATTTAATCCTAGTTTCTTAGCTGTAAGTCCTGGAAGTTGTCAGTTGGTACATTAAATATCATTTAAATTACATTACAATTTAAGTTCACATGGTAGCTTAGGTGTGCAGTTGATTTATTTTTTCATTGTATTTTACCTTGTTTCTAAAATTATTTCAGGGAAGTGACTATCGAGTGGAAGTTTTCCTTAAGGGCTAGTTAGTGTCATCTGTAAACACTCATCTTGATTATTTTTCTTGTTGGAAAAATGTTTGTTATAAGAAACTCAAAAGTTATTTAAATATGTCATGTAAAGTGAGCCACTGTAGTCTTCCACCAGGAAATTAACTACTGTTATCAATTTGGGAGCATATTCTTCAACTTTTTTTGTTTTAAATGGAAATGCTAACATTCTGTTTTATTGATATATTAAAAGATGTCAGTAGTTTAGCAAACAGAATATTTAAGGGGATTAGGGAACTGACATTTTGTTGAATATCTACTGAGTCCTCAACTACATTGTGAAGGGAGATAGTATCTCCATTTTATAGATGTCCGAGGGTCAGGGATTTAGTGATTTAACCCAAGTTCACACAGCTTCCCTTCTGCCTTTGTCATTGCACTCCCATGTACTCAGAGAGCTTATGTTTATCTCTCCACCTAAATGTTAATCACTTGAAAGCTTCCAGGCTTTCTACTAGGTGGCAAGACAGTCCCAGACATAGGTAAGCCTAACACAAGGCTTTAAGGAAAAGGAGATTATTATATTCTTCTCTATTACATTAATTTAAAAATAAATATATATTCTTGACTAGTGTTTGAACTCAGAAGGTTCTCTGAAGTAGCATCATTTATCTTTAAGTAAAATTTTGTATCATTTAAGAAATAATCTTGTCAGGTACTCCTGGGATGATGTTAAATCAGTTAATCCTCTTTCTCCTATTTGTGTTTTTAGTTTTTATCTATGTCTTATTCCTTTTCCTCCTAAAGACCAATTTTCAGGTCATTTAATTATTTTGTATACACATTGTTTGGCTTTGGACAAGTTACCTAATTGTATTGTAACTTCAGTTTCTCCATTTGTATAGTGGGGAGCATATCTCAGAATTCTTGTGAGGATCAAATGTACGTATGCAAGGGGCTGCCAGACTACTAGGCTGTTCTGTAAGAATTGCTTACTGTTGATTTCCTTTCTTATTTCTCATTCAAGCCAGGGCCAGATCTTTTCTTTACCACTTATCTTTTTTGTTAAATGTTAAAATCTGGTTTTTCATCCCAGGCCATCAATAAATAACCCTTCAACTGGATCCCAAAACCTTGTTTAATTTTTCTGTCTCCTTTGTTTTTGTTGACCATGGTGTCTTTATTCATGACTAATAAGACCCTATCTTTATCTCTTGGACATTCCATCTTTTCTACCTGTTCCTCCTCTAGTCTTAAATATTGTGGTCTGCAGTCTTTGTCTTTCTCTTTTTGTCTTATCTATTCTTTGACTTGATATGTGTATCATCACCTCAGATGTTTAGATACATATTTCTAAAACTACTACTGGTTGTTCTGTAGGCCCACCAAACTTTTTTCCAAAACAACATGTTTCTTCCACCAAATAGACCTGTTATACCATCTTATAAAATAGGCTTGATATCTGTTATTAATGCCATTGTTCATCCAGCAGGTAAAAATGAACTTCCGTATTTTCCTCATTTCCTCCTGCTTTTGTATTTTCTTATTTTGTTGATGACCAAATCATTCCCTTTCTGCTTCCAGATTACTTGTCTCATATATTCTGGGCTCTCCTCTCCTTGTTCACTGCCATTGCTTTATTCTCCAGGTCAGCTTCATCTCCTGGTTGGACCACTGTCATAGCCTTGTCAGTTCCTTCTTTAGTCTATGGCAGTTGGTGGTTTGCTAGCGTACAGTTGTTAGTATTTAGAGGTTTGGGGTTACTTGGCAACCTAGTTTTGTTGTAAATGGTGTCCATAGATTTTGATTTTGTTGCCTAGGTGCTCTTTTATGTGGAGAGATTGAAAACCTGCTGCTGCCACCACCATCCTAAAATCCTGTCCTGAGTTTTTTAAAAAGTAATTTAGACAAATACATGTTACTTGTAAACTGAAATCAGTATAGAGTGAATAAGATAGTTCCTCTTCACACTTAAATCCCAACCCCCAGAGATAATGTACTGCTTACAGTGGGGCGAGTATACTTCCAAACTTTAGGGCAAACTCTCTACTTGTGCCCTAGATCCCTTCCCTTCTCAGCTACTCTAGGACATTGTTTAGCCCACTAGCCTTTCCTCTGGTCTCAATTTTTACCTTTCTAGTGAAGCATTCTTTTCCTTTTTTTAATAAATTTATTGATTTTTTATTTTTAGCTGCGTTGGGTCTTCACTGCTGTGCGCAGACTTTCTCTAGTTGTGGCGAGCGGGCCAGCTACTCTTTGTTGTGGTGCGCGGGCTTCTCATTGCGGTGGCTTCTCTTGTTGCAGAGCATGGGCTCTAGGTGCATGGGCTTCAGTAGTTGTGGCTCGCGGGCTCTAGAGCGCAGGCTCAGTAGTTGTGGCGCACGGGCTTAGTTGCTCGGAGGCATGTGGGATCTTCCTGGACCAGGGCTCGAACCCGTGTCCCCTGCATTGGCAGGCGGATTCTTAACCACTGCTGCCACCAGGGAAGCCCTAGTGAAGTATTCTTGACAATACAAACATGCTGTTATTTCTTCTCTGGATTCTGCACTCCCCTTTAGTTCCTATTTCTCTATTCCTCTTTGCAACAAACTTCGTATGAAGAGTTCTTTCTATCTCCAGTTACTCTTACTCCATTTCCCCTAAACCTTTTCCAACCAGGCTTTTTGTCTGGACCACTTAAACAAAACTGCTTTTCTCACGGTTACCAATTCCCTTCACACAGGTGAATGTAGTAGTTTTTTTTTTTTTTCAAATGTTATTTGACTTGACTTGATCAGTGGCATTTGATGTCTTGTTCAAACATTTTTTTGCCTTCTAGAATACCACACTTCTAGTTTCCTACCTCACTGGCACCTTTTTCTTGGTCTCCTTTCTAGTGCTTTCTGATTTTACTACATTTATCCTACTTTTTATCCCACATTATGTGCTCCTTCCCTGTTTTATTTTTCTCACTGGCATGTGTCAGCTTCTAACAATATATGTTATTTGCCTTTTATTTATTTCTCTTCCCTGCTAGAATATAGTGCTTGGCATGTAGTGGATACTCAGAGTGTATTTGTTCTAACAGCATCACTTTTTGAATGGTCTGTTGTTTTCTCCTTGATTTGAAGTCCTACTTTTACTACTATGTGCTATACTTATAAAATTGTATAAGCCCCCTGGTATAAATACTGATTCATCTAATGTGTTTTAAATATAATCTATTACCTGAATATGGTGTTCCGTAGTCTTGAGGTCTGTTGTTGCATTTAGCCCTTGCCATCCTCTAGTGAGGAAGATAGTGTTCCTCTGTTTTACAGAAACTTAAGCAAGCTTACCTGTTGGTGGGAGAGTTGAAATTCAAACTCATGTCTCTGGATTCCAGTTCCATTGCCCTGAACGTCTTCTAGTGATTGTGCAGTCTAATATGTGATAATGCTTCCCCATATGTAGTTAATGCTTAGTCATCCATCAGCACATGATTGGCTGGGCTCACTAACCAGAGGAGCCCCTTCCCTCAGTCCAGGCAGAGAATAGATCTGAGGCAGGAGGGTAAAGTTGAATAGGGAATTGGTTTATGCAGGATTTTTTTTTTTAATAGACTTTTTTCAATAGATATTTTTTTAGAACAGTTTTATGTGGGGTTTTTGCCTCTGAATTTTAGAATATGATTTTGGAAGGAAAGTTGTGGAAAGAACACAGGCTGGTGATCATGAAATAGATTCTCTTCACCACTAACTAATTTGGTAATATCCCTGCTTTGCTTATTTTCTGTGTAAATGATATCTTTGATCTAGGCTTTAAGTTAACTGTATGTGCCAGAGAGCTTAGAGAGTAATTCTCACACCACGTAAATGAAAGGTATCACTCTTAAAAATGACTCAAGTCTCATGTTTTTGGTACTCTAGATACATTCATTCTTTTTATTATACTGGAGTACTTTTTGTTTTATGTAAATCTTTTATTTTAAAGTTTCTGCTGTCAAATTTTGTTGTTTTTCTAACTAAGACAGCGGCTGTGGATGTGGCTTAAAAACTGATGAACTTCTACAATGATGAGCCTTTATGGAGCAATGAAAGGCTGCTTACAAATTGTAGCCACAGTTGCAATGAATTCTGTGTTTGTTCCCTAAGGGTGAATGTGTTTTGAGGGGAGTGAGTTAGGATAGTACAAATTGAGAGAGTGTTTCTATTCTGGGAATCTTTGGAGCAGTCATTTCTGCTACTGCTCTTTATTTCTTACAACTTTGAAGGAATTTGGAATGTTTTGCTTGACTTTTTGATGATCTTTAAGTGTATTACTTGGATATGTGTAAAGGTAAATTGTAATTTTGGTTGTTTTATGGACATGGTTTCTGTCATCAAATATTTTTGCCCTCAGCAATTACTGTGTGTAATAGCACTTATGGATGATGCTTTACCTGTGTCTGCTGTTTAAATGTTGGATTGTTTGGAACTAAATATTTTCCATTTGGCATGATTAGCTCATACATATAGTTTTAGGCACAGTGCGTATACCTGTTTTCATTTCAAAAGTATATGGTTTTAATACGTTGTTGAGCAGATCCAAATAGTTAACTATAAATTATTAAAAGTAGTTTTACTCTGAGATACTAAAGCTCACACCTGGACTGAGTTACAAGAAATAAGGTGAGCCTTGGTATTTTCTATCAAAATATCTAGAAGATAAATTTCTCCAATGAAAAGAATTCTAGGAAATATTTATTTCAAAAAAAGAAAAAAAAAAGGGGAAGAGTGGTAGAGCGATAGTTGAAACAAATGAGCCTCCCTGACCAAAGAAAACAAAAACAAAAACACCCCATAACTGTATATGTGAGATTATAGTCAGTATTTAGGAAGTTATTAGAGTATATATTTGCAAACCTATAAACTACTTATGTATTTATTTATTTTTATAAATTTATTAATTTTTGGATGCATTGGGTCTTTCTTGCCGCTTGCAGGCTTTCTCTAGTTGCAGCGAGCAGGGGCTCCTCTTCATTATGGTGCACGGGCTTCTCATTGCAGTGGCTTCTCTTGTTGCAGAGCAGGGACGCCGGCTCTAGGCATGCGGGCTCAGTAGTTGTGGCACGCGGGCTCTAGAGCACAGGCTCAGTAGTTGTGGCGTATGGGCTTAGTTGCTCCGTGGCATGTGGGATCCTCCTGGACCAGGGTTCGAACCCATGTCCCCTGCATTGGCAGGCGGGTTCTTAACCACTGTGCCGCCAGGGAAGCCCAAATTGCTTAGTATTGAAGATATTCAAAAAGTACAGGTTGAATATGCTGTTAAAATGAACTTTTTTGTTGTTAAATTGCCTCATTTTTCCTCGTAGTTAAGAGTTTAAACCTTAACAGTAACTTCTTTTATTGTGTGGGACAGGATTTTATGCACATTAAAAATAACAGTTTTTGTGAATTGTAGTTATTATCCACAATTACTTTTAGATATAAAAGCATTCCCAGCGCCTGAGGTGCACGTGGCTCCAGTGGGAGCAGAGCATGTCTTTTCGAGGCGGAGGTCGCGGCTGCAGAGGAGGATTTGGACGAGGGGCGGCCGTGGAGGTTTTAACAAAGGCCAGGACCAAGGACCTCCAGAGCAAGTAGTTTTATTAGGAGAGTTCCTGCACCTCTGTGAAGATGACATAGTTTGTAAATGTTCCATAGATGAGAATAAGGTGCCTTATTTCAGTGCTCCAGTTTATTTAGAAAACAAAGAACAAATTGGAAAAGTGGATGAAATATTTGGACAGCTTAGAGATTTTGTTTTTCGGTTCAATTGTCAGAGAACATGAAGGCATCTTCCTTTAAGAAACTACAGAAGTTTTATATAGATCCATGTAAGCCGCTGCCGTTGCAGAGGTTTCTACCTCAGCCTCAGGTGAGAAGGGATCTCCAGGAGGTGGTGGCCGGGGAGGTCGGAGGAGGAAGAGGACATAAAGTGTAAGAGTTGACAGAAACTTCTTGACTTCTGCATTAACCTCATGATCTACTTCTATGGATCAGAAACTTGTTTCTTGATCAAATCTTAAAGAACTGGTCATTTTATTACAGTGGAGCTAAAACGTCAATGTCACCAAAAACCAAGTGAGGCAGAACAGGCAATTTTGCTCCAAAAGGGTATGAACAAGTGTCCTAATGTTTGTACAAAGCTTGAAACTTGTGGGTGTTTAATAAAGGGGCAGCTTTCATTTGAAGCATATTCGAATTTTTAAAATGAAGTGTTTTATTCCTTTAAGTTAAAAAAAAAAAAGCACTCCCAGTGAGTTACTTCTGATTCATAATCAGATTTTAGCAGAGCAGATGTGGGCTACCAAAGGAATAATTAGCCAAAAAATATTAGGGGGTTAGAGAGCACTTTGTGTAACATTTAACTTTAGTTTCTTGGCTAGTTTGTATGAATAATTAAAGTTTCGAGGCAGTTAAATTTTCTTTTCTTCTCTTGGGATCTTACAGTTGTCACTGGTTGCTATAATCACTAGGGAAATGGAAGTATTATTTCCATAAACAGATGGCTTTTCCAGCACTGGTCCCTAACAGTGCTACTGAGGTTCCTGTTTATGTTGGATGATTTCCTAATCACACCAAGTTGGTATACTTTTGAAAGATGACACCTGACAATAGAATATGATGTAGTTGTTAAAATGACTTAGTGAACTTGAGAATTCACAAAAGTTGAGAGTGTATATAATTCCCACGTTCCTGGGGGAAGATAGTCTGTTCCTGTGAGAGGAATCACCTAGTAATGGATACTGATGCCTCAGCTGTCCTCTCAGGGATTCCTTAGCTACCTCTTCCACTTTTTGACTTTCATTAGCTCTGACATCAGTGCTTTTTTCATTTCTGCTGGGTCAGATGACTAGCCCATCCCGTGCTTTGAGGCATTGGTAGGTTTTTGTTAGGATTAAGGATAGGTTTCTGTTGTGTACAAGGAAGATTTTCAGAGAATACAGTGATACAGTTACTTAAAATGACAAAATCACATATTTTTTCTGCTCTAATGTGAGCTTTTATTTGCTGTTAATAGGATTATCTTCTCCCTTTTAATGTGTGTGTTTTCCTTTTCCTGTTGGACATTTTGTTTTGTTTTGTTTTGTTTTTGGCTCTGCCACGCCGCGTGGCTTGCGGGATCTTAGTTCCCTGACCAGGGATTGAACCCGTGCAGTGAAAGTGCAGGGTCCTAACCACTGGACCACCAGGGAATTCCCCTGTTGGACATTTTAAAACAAACGCATATTGGGGATTCACATGTATACTTATGCTCCTAAAATTTCAAAAACACGAGTCAACTATTAGGATTCTAAAAACTTTGCATTTGTAAGCTATATTTACTCTGTAGCAAGAATTATCTGTATTTTTGAAGTCATTTTAAAATATATGAAAGGAATATAGTGACAAAATTTGTGAAGACAGGTTGCCTTTTGAAAAGACAGGGTAGGGCTTTATTTCTTTAGTATAACTGGTTGGGGTAAGTCGTAAGAGTGAATAGAGTCTTGGCGTATATATCTCGGTTTTGGAGCTATTAAAAATTTGTCAAGGGACTTACCTGGTGGTCCAGTGGGTAAGACTGAGTTCCCAATGAAGGGTGCCCGGGTTCGATCCCTGGTCGGAGAACTAGATCCCGCATGCATGCCACAACTAAGAAGTCTGCATGCTGCCACTAAGACCTGGCGCAGCCAAAATAAATAAATACTAAATAAATAAATATTTAAAAAAATTGTCAAGAAGGAAAAAAAACTCTGGTGCTTTACACATTTTGTTGGGGTGGGGGATGGTGGTGCCATTTGTTAAAATTAGATGGCACTGTGATAAATGGCATAGTAGAAGAGTAGAGAGTGTTGGTGGGGAGTTTTTGGTTTTGAACGTGTTTTGTTTGAGGCCATTGTGAGAAAGTTAGATGAAGATATCCAGTGGCCAGTTACATATATAAATTGTGTGTGGTTCCTGGAGCTCAGGAGAGAGAGGTCAAGGTTGTACACACATACTGAAGACTGTTAGATGTTAATTAAAACCTTGGGAGTGGGCAAAATCTCCTCAGGGAGAGGTGGAGTTAAGCAGGGACAAACCACTGGTGAGCATCAGTACTTCAGGAGTGGGTAGAGGTGTAAAAACTAGTAAAGGAAAACTAATAATAGAAGAGGTGGGACAAAAACCTAGACAGTGTAGTATCACAAAAATGAAGAGAGTACTTCTAGGAGGAGGGAAACTTGTCAGTTGTGTCACATGCTACAAAGAGGGCAAATGGGATAAACACAAATGCTCACTAGTTTAGCACTTTAGGACTTCAAGTTGGTAAGACTTTAGGACTTCAAATTGGTAAGAACTGGTGGGAGCTAAAATGTGGTTTGACAGAGGTTGAGGAAGTGGAGACATCTCTTTCAAGAGCAGTGGTTCAGAACTTGGTGGGAATGGAACCTAGGTGTTGTGATGGAAGAATAGGCTTGACGTGTTTAGATGCTTATTGGAAGGAACACAAAGAGGGAAGGGGATGAAATTTAAATAGAAACTCCTGTTGGTGCCTTTTCTGTAACATTGTGCAGCTTCTCATGTATTAATGGAAAGTCAGCATTAAAGGGGGTTTTGTTGGGGACAGGGGCACACATTCAGTAACGTTACAATGAAGACATTCATGAACTTGATTCTCTTAACTTTTCAGAGTCTTTCCACATTGACTGTCTCATTTAAAAAAAAAATTTTTTTTTTTTGGTCACACTATGTGGCATGTAGAACTTCCCTGACCAGGGATTGAACCCGTGCCCCCTGCAGTGGAAGCGTGGAGTCTTAACCACTGGACCACCAAGGAAGTCCTGACTATCTCATTTTAATGAGGGAAAATATTCTGTATTTTTCTCCTCAAGGGTTGATGTTTATTCATTGATTCTTTCATATATTTTTGCTTGGTGTCCCTAGTGACTGAGGTGGTGGGTTTAATTAATTCATATGAAGCCAAAGAAGATTGCCTGTCTTTGGGGTCTTGATCCATATACTACAAGAGCTATGTGGCCTGTGCAGCACTTTGTTTTGCTTTGTACTATACTATAGTCTCTAGACTTTTGGTTGTTTACCTATATCAGTAGAAAGTTAACGTGTACCCCAGTATATGTGATTGTGTATTAATAAATTATAATGAAGTGTTGTACTTTACTAATATACACATTGAAGTATCTGTAGAAATTTCAAATGTTAAAAAATTTTGTGATAAAAATGAGGTAAACAAAATTTTGAAGATAATTTTAATAGAATGGTAGAACCCCTTTTTACCTTCACAGGTATTTTTTGAGGGCAGTGTATTTAAGTTTACTTTGTTATTTTTTAATTGTGGTGTATATATAATATGCATCATTTTTTAAAAATCTTGGTTAATACTTTGTGAGAGTCATTCAAAGGGCTAGTTTTAAGTTAGTTCTATACAAATCAGGTGATTTTCATAGTTGAAAAGCCATTGTTTAAAATGCCATGCTTACCTTAAGTGTTAATTTTACAGAAGTAACTGCTAGATCACATACTACAGGAAGCTGCATGTCTTCACAGGAAAAGTAATCAATTTGGGGACCTTTTTGTGTAAGAAAGATGAGTAACTTGTCAAGTTTCAAAACCTTTTAAGTGCTTTGCCACAAGATGAAGAGCAAACCTCTATGTGGTACAAAAGGTTTTCATGGTTACTCCCTGTTTCATGAAGATATAGTGTAACTAACCATATCCATGACATCTGGTAGTACTTTGTGTCATTCTGTTGTCATTTTCTTTGCTTCCTAATTGAAAGATGAAATGAATGAGTTTCTTGTGTGATGGGATCTCAGTAAGCTTTTTATAGAAATCTTGTTTTATTTTGCTTAAAGCAGCCACTCTCATAGCAGATAATACTCTTACTGATTTTCCATAAAAAGCTTTAATTAAAAGAGGTCAAAGAAGCTCCCTCCTGAAGACATTGTGTCTTTTTGTTCAGTTTTCTATCCCTTGCACCTATAAGAGTTCCTGTCATGTGAAAGGCACTCAGTAAATATTTAACTCTAGAATGAATTTGCAGTTGAGAATATGTTTTCCTATAGATATTTTCTTAGAAAACTTTGCATTTCATTAAGAAGCCAGCAAAGACTAAATAAACTGAGGCATATCAGAAAAAAAATAACTACCTACTGTATGACAAATTTCCCGCACTATGTAGTTTTTTCTAATACCAATCCCCCCCCCCATAATCTTCAACAGTGTTTTCTGTGCATATTTATATAGTAATTTACTGACAGAAAAATACATTTTGGTTTATGTTCATGTTGTTCCCCAAGTCATACTTCAGCCTTTTCTACCATGACAGGAAGAATAAGTCTTTCCCATGATATGTGCCTTCTTTTTTTTTTTTTTTTGACCGCGGCACACGGGATTTTAGTTCCCCAACCAGGGATCGAACCCATGCCCTCTGAAGTGGAAGCGTGAAGTCTTAATCACTGGACCGCCAGGAAAGTCCCTGTGGCTTTTTATCTTACACTGTTTTATAAGAAGTCACAAAAGAGGCATGTAAACTCAATGACATTTTCCAAAGTACTGAATTGAAAATCATGACTTTAAACCTTGCCAGAGAGAAAAAACTCACAACCTATAGAGACCTGTTATGTTTTAAGTACTTAAAATTTTAAGTATTTTACTAATTGTGATTGCTTTGCACTGTCATTTGCTAATATTTTGGGGCAAAATTTATATATACGGTGAAGTTACTGTTGATAATAGATGTAAATCTATATTTTAAAAAGTTATCTTGATTATTTCTATCTTCTTTTTGACTGTCTTGTTATATCTGGTTAATCATTATTTTTACTTGGTAAAGAGGGAATACTAGGAGGAAGAGGTACCCTTCTGCCATTTATTTATTTAGTATGCTTAAATTATTAGTAGTATCTCCAATACCTCTTTTGTTGCAGAAATTATCTTAAGTCCCTCACCTGTTTTTTGAGGGCTCAGGTCATTAAACTAGGAAATTTGTGATGTGCTGAAACAGATCAGTCAGTGAGGGCACCATTATCAACCCTTCACATTGTGGAACACCTTTTATTCCCTTAGGTTGGGATCATCTGACATAGACTGAGCCCTAATGATGTACTCAAAGGATTTTGAGTGCCAACTATGTCCCAGGCCCTAGGATATACCAGTGGACAAAACAGACCAAAAAATATATATATATATATATATATATATATATATGTATAATCTGCCAGTGTACAGAGGTTGCATTTTAGTGAGAGAGACAAAAACCAAATAAGTTCAATATTTATTGAGATTAGGGCTTCAGAAGAGAAAGTGTTGGAAATAGGATAGGGAGTATCAGAAAGAGGTTGCAACAAGATAAAGTGGGTCTCTGAGGTGGTGACACTTGAGCAAAGGACCTTAAGGATAAGTTGAGAATGTGAGGCATGTTGTATGTGGGGACAGAACATTCCAGCAAGCAGGAACAGCAAATGTAAAGACCCTGAGGCAAAGTGTGCCTAGATTAGATATGGTATGTGAAGTAAAGACAAGAATCAAAGCTAACCTCATGTTCTGGTCTGAGCAATGGTAATTACAGTGTCGCCATCATTTGATATGGGAAACAGGTTTTGGGTGTGAGATTGGGAGATGAGAATGTATGTACAGGAAGAATTTGCTGGCATGGCTTCTGGATTTTGCATGGGGATGGATCAAAAAATGTCACTCAGGCAAGAAATGTGATTTTAAATAACTTTCACTCTAAATTGATGACACTTAGGGAAGATAAACTAATTTATTTGCTCAAGCCAAAGGTAATAGTAAAGGAAGGCAACTTTCCTGGAGTAAATGAGTGTTTTACACACTAATTTTGGAATTCTTAAATGATTACTTGAAATTTCCTTGCTTTATTCTATTAAAAGGCAAAACGTCTCTCCCAACCCTGTTTTTTTTTAATTAATTGATTTAATTTATTTTTGGCTGCATTGGGTCTTCGTTGCTGCATGTGGGCTTTCTCTAGTTGCGGCGAGCGGGGGCTACTCTTCATTGTGGTGTATAGGCTTATTGCTGTGGCTTCTCTTGTTGTGGAGCATGGGCTCCAGGCGCGTGGGCTTCAGTAGTTGTGGCGTGTGGGCTCAGTAGTTGTGGCTCACGGGCTCTCGAGTGCAGGCTCAGTAGTTGTGGCGCATGGGCTTAGTTGCTCTGTGGCATGTGGGATCTTCCCGGATCAGGGCTCGAACCCCTGTCTCCTGCATTGGCAGGCAGGTTCTTAACCACTGCACCACCAGGGAAGCCCCCAACCCTGTTGATTTAAACAATAAATGTGGTAATATTGTATAGATTAGTATGTAATCTCTGGCATACGAGGATCATAATTCTGAGACTGTTTAGATAGAAACAGGGAAATAGGGAGGTATAATATTAAGACTAATGGGAAGAAGAAACACATTTTTTACCACTGTGATGTTGTGATTTATAAATCTGGTCATCAGATGACCAGAATATATTTCTCATACGTATTTGGTTTTGTCCACAGTTCCTGGCTCACAGCTCCTAAAACTCATGGAATTTCCTGAGCGATAGAGGTGTCTTTTGTTATGTTAATGAGGTAACCTGTGGCCCTTTCCCCATACCTAGCCCTTTGCATCTCTTCCAGTTGGCTATTCCTGAGTTATATCCTTCTATAAGAGTCCGGTAATGTAGTAAGTGTGAGCCACTCTAGCAAATTAATCGAACCCAAGGAGAGGGTCATGGGAACCTCTGATTTATATATCTGGCTGGTCAGAAACAAACGTAATAAGTTGGGCTTGAGACTGGCTTCTGAAACCCAAGTTGGAGGTCATTGGAACCTCGGAGATCTATCTCCGGGTAGATAGTGTCAGAATTGAGTTGGATTGTAGGATACCTTTCTGCTGTCCAGGGAACTGCTTGTTGGTATGAGAAGTCCCCTTTCCATGTTGGAATTAGTACCAGAACCTGAACCTACATTTAACCACATACTTCGGTCTCAAGGTTATCACTTGAATGATTTTTTTTCTGAGAATGCTTTATGTTATAAACAATTCTGGGCAACTGTGTATCAAAATATCGGCATTATATGGCCTGTTTTCTATACAAGCTATGTTTATCTTTCTATATGAGCTTTCTGTTTTTTGTTGCTATATTTATAAATTTGGAAATACATGCATGCTGGGGAGGCTCCATTGCCTTAGTTTATATAATAGATTATTCAGTAGAATCACTCCGCATAGGATCATCTTCTCTAGTTGTTATGATAAGAAATGAAGTACATTAAGGGCTGCTTTGTGTGTGTGTGTGTGTGTGTGTGTGTGTGTGTGTGTGTGTGTGTGTGTGTGTGTGTGTGCGGGCACGTGCGCGCGCCTCATGTCTACTTTAGGCTCACAATTAGTTGACATTGATCTTTGTTTAAAGATCAACAACAGGGACTTCCCTGGTGGTGCAGTGGTTAAGACTCTGTGCTCCCAATGCAGGGGGCCCGGGTTCAATCCCTGGTCAGGGAACTAGATCCCACCTGCATGCTGCAACTAAGAGTTTGAGTGCCGCAACTAAGAGTTTGCCACAACCAAGGAACCCTCGAGCTGCAACTAAGGAGCCCACCTGCTGCAACTAAGACCCAGCACAACCAAATAAATAAGTAAATAAATATTAAGAAAAAGATCAACAACAAATCATCAAAGTATCATTAATCACTACTACTGCATTTTTGTCCTAATGGTAGCAGTTTTAACACACTTTTATTATTTTCTCTGTAGCATTGGTGTTTACGTCACACTTTTACTTTTTTTTTTTTTTTTTTAGCGGTACTTGGGCCTCTCAAACAAATCATCAAAGTATCATTAATCACTACTACTGCATTTTTGTCCTAATGGTAGCAGTTTTAACACACTTTTATTATTTTCTCTGTAGCATTGGTGTTTACGTCACACTTTTCTTTTTTTTTTTTTTTTTTAGCGGTACTTGGGCCTCTCACTGCTGTGGCCTCTCCCGTTGCGGAGCACGGGCTCCGGATGCGTAGGCTCAGCGGCCATGGCTCACGGGCCTAGCCACTCCGTGGCATGTGGGATCTTCCCGGACTGGGGCACGAACCTGTGTCCCCTGCATCAGCAGGCGGACTCTCAACCACTGTGCCACCAGGGAAGCCACGTCACACTTTTAAAAGCCAGAACCAAAACCAAACAAAAAGCTATCTGTGGCATTTTGATAAATCCATGTACTAAAGATTCATAGGGATTGTTTTGTCTAATGCACACAGGAGTTTCTGCCATAATGCCATATACAGTTGGTCCTTTGTATCCGTAGATTCTGCATCTGAGAAGTCAACCAACTGTGGTTTGAAAATATTTGGGGAGAAAAAAACCCCAGAAAGTTCCAAAAAGCAAAATTGGAATTTGCAACTTGCTGGCAACTATTTACATAGCATTTATGGAACATTTACATTGTATTAAGTATTATAAGTAATCTAGAGATGAATTAAAGTATATGGGAGGGGGGGACTTCCCTGGTGGTCCAGTGGTAAAGAATCCGCCTTCCAATGCAGGGGATGTGGATTCGATCCCTGGTCAGGGAACTAAGATCCCACATGCCGCGGGTCAGCTAAACCCACGTGCCACAACTACTGAGCCCATGTGCCTCAACTAGAGAGACTGCGTGCCACGAGCTACAGAGCTCACGGCGCGCCACAACTAAAGAGAGAAAACCTGCACACCACAACTAGAGAGAAGCCTGTGCGCCGCAATGAAAGATCCCGGATGCCACAACTAAGACCCAACGCAGTCGAAAAAGAAAAAAAAAAGAATAACAATAATAAAACTATATATATGGGAGGATGTGCATAGGTTATATGCAAATACTGTGTGATTTTATATAAGGGACTTGGCATCTACAGATTTTTGGTATCCAGGGAGGTCCTGGAACCAATCACCTGCAAATACTGAGGGGCGAATATGTAGCTTGACAGAACTTGAGATTTGCAAAATTGTGCAGTGAAAGTAATAAGACTCATGGGGAGAAAAGGTTTGGGACAGACTAGTGAAATTCCATGAAACTGATCTTGGATACTAACTAAAAACAATAGCAATCCTAAAAAAACAAAGGACTAGCATTTGTACCTTGTATTACCATCAATCTTTGGAATCTTGAACCTTGGATTCAGCCTCTTCCAGTTGTAGATCCTGGAAGGACATTGCTTCTAAGAGACTATTTTCATTAAAATTAAAAATCTAATCCTATGTGTACCTTTCTTCATTAATCCATTGTTTTTTTAAAAAATATTTATTTGTTTATTTGGTTGTTCTGGGTCTTAGTTGCGGCTTGCTGGCTTCTTAGTTGCGGTATGTGGGCTCCTTAGTTGTGGCATGTGAATTCTTAGTTGCGGCCTGCATGTTGGATCTGGTTCTCTGACCAGGGATCGAACCCGGGTCCCCTGCATTGGGCTCATGGAGTCTTAACCACTGCACCACCAGGGAAGTCCCAATCCATTGTGTCAATACAGGGGGAAGTTTTTGCAGCTTCTTCATCTGCACAGGCAGCTTTGTCAAATAGGTTAACCCAGTTAGCTGAAAGAGTAGCAATTCCTGAAGCCGCTAAACCAGCTACTACTCTTAAGAAAGAAACGTACTTTTGTAGATTTTCAGGGCTTTTTCCTTAAAATATTCATCTGTTACTAAGCTTTCATCTTTATTTGTGGAAAAGCTTTCCCCGTTTGCCTCAAAACATTAACATGCTAGGAAAAATAGTGTATGAAGCAACATAACTTCCTTTTACACTAGCATCATTCACCTATTTCTAGTTGCCTAAGAAGTAATTCACAGCAAAGAACATACATTATAGCAGAACAGACTTTACACTTGTTTTGATTTGATTTGTTAAATGCATAGGGTGAGTGGCAGGTGAGTTCAGCTGACGCTTGAACAACTTGGCAGTTAGGGACATCAGACCCCTGTGCAGTGGAAAATCCTCATATAGCTTTACAGTCGGCCCTCTGTACCCACAGTTCCGCTTCCTTGGATTCACCCAACCATGGATTGCATGGTATGATAGTATGTATTTATTGGGGAAAAAAAAATCCGTGTGTAAGTGGACCTGCATAGTTTAAATCCATCGTGTGTAAGTGGACCTGCCTAGTTCAAATCCACGTTGTTCAAGGATCAACTGTATTAATTTTGGAATCGGGAAGACCAGGCTTTGAATTCTGGCTCTATCACTTAAATGTCACTTTCTGCAAGTTACTTGACTTCTTTAAGCTTCAATTTGTGTATCTGTAAAATGGAATTAATTATACCTGTCCATAGAGTTTGGTAGTAAATAAAGGAGATAATTCCTGACGATTTTTTTTACACAATGAATTTACTAATAGTAAGTGTTAACTCTTAATTTGCAGTTGTCATTTATAATTCATAGTACTCTTCAGAGCATGGCATAACATACCACTGTCAAGAAATATTTTCAGCAAGTTTAACATTTTTCAAATAATTTTAGATGCTTATCAGTTTTATTTAATATAAAATATGAGAAGGCAGGATTTTGTTTTTACTGTCAAATGTAGGTCACAAGGAAAACAGACACAAAATGTGGTAAATGAGATTTGTATTTTCACTTTCTTGGCAAAGTTTTATATAGGAAACTGGTAAAATAATCAGAAAGTGAAGAGGCTGTAATTGTATTTAGGCTCGTGTGATGTAAGGGGATACAAACAGGTTTTTTCCTTTGGGTTGCAAAGGAAATGAACTTTTTTCTGTTTGAACGCTGTTAAAAGTTCTGTACGGCTTTTGCCTATGACGTGTAGTGGTTTTTAAGGTTTATATTCTCTCTTCTAACTCAAAGCTTTCATTTAACCAAATAAGTTGAACAGGAACTGCATTTAAAACTTCTCATTGGGGCTTCCCTGGTGGCGCAGTGGTTGAGAGTCCGCCTGCCAATGCAGGGGACAAGGGTTCGTGCCCCGGTCCGGGAAGATCCCACATGCCGCGGAGCGGCTGGGTCCGTGAGCCATGGCCGCTGAGCCTGCGCGTCCTGAGCCTGTGCTCTGCAGCAGGAGAGGCCACAACAGTGAGAGGCCCGTGTACCACAAAACAAAAAAAACAAACAAAAAAACTTCTCATTGATCCTTCTTATTTGATTTGATATTTCCTATTGACATTTTTATTCTTAGTACCATGCACTGAACTATTTTCCACAAATTCTACTGAGGAGTCATTTCTTGAAAACCTGTTACAGGCAAGACCTTTGAACGCCTTAAGTTTTATAAAAGATGAGTTAAGACAGTTTAGTCTTTGGCTGTTTGTGCCTTAGTGCGGAATCCAGCTATGCTCATAACTTTTACTGTAATATAAAGATGAACATAATGACTCCTTTAATAGAGACATTTCACAAATACAGAAGAAGAAGGAGTGATTAATTTGGACTGGGGATTTCAGCAAAGCCTTCATGAAGGATTTCTTATTCCTCTTCTTATTTTTAAACTTAAAAAAAATTTTTTTTTGGCTGCACTGTGTGGCTTGTGGGATCTTAGTTCCCCGACCAGGGACTGAACCCGGGCCCTCAGCAGTGAAAGCACCGAGTCCTAACCACTGGACCACCAGGGAATTCCCCTTAAACTTTTAAATTATGCTAGAGGAAGGTGAGTTCTGGAAATCTGGAGACGAGATTTTGTTCAGGAATACCTGAGTATATGGAATCTTAAAAAAAAAAAAAGTGGTTCTGAAGAGCCTAGGGTCAGGACAGGAATAAAGACACATATAAGAGAATGGACTTGAGGACACAGGGAGGGGGAAGGGTAAGCTGGGACAAAGTGAGAGAGTGGCATTGACATATATACACTACCAAATGGAAAATTGATAGCTAGTGGGAAGCAGCCGCATAGAACAGGGAGATCAGCTTGGTGCTGTGTGACCACCTAGAGGGGTGGGACAGGGAGAGTGGGAGGGAGACTCAAGAGTGAGGAGATATGGGGATATATGTATATGTATAGCTGATTCACTTTGTTATACAGCAGAAACTAACATGTCATTGTAAAGCAGTTATACTCCAATAAAGGTGTTAAAAAAAAAAAAGAATACCTGGGTACTCTCTGTCCTCTGTCCCTCCCAGTCAGGGTGTGGTTCTTGTAGGAGACAGATGAATTAATTAAAAAACCATGAGTGCTCAGTTTGTAAACATTCCTTCAAATGGATGAAAACAAAGAAGGGTAAGCCTGAGTAGTGGCGGAGTGAGAATGTGGCTGTTTTCTCCCTGGACCTGAGGCGTGTGTCACTGGCAGCTGTGAATGTCATTAGGGAGCCTGAGCCAAGATAAATCTGTGCCAAGATTGGCTGCTTGTGCTTCTGCTCTGTGTAGCCAGTGCCATTCAGTTAAGTTCTGTATCATTGGATAAATGGAGTAGGAGCCAGATCAGGCCAAATAGATCAGGAGTGAGAGAGATTGTCTGTATAAGCTCTTCTATATATATATAACATTTCTTCCTTGAAATGTTATGCAGTTAATACAGGAATATATTCTTGTATCATTATTATGATAGTTTAGAAGCCTCCAGTTCTACTTCTTTCCCCAGAGGTTACCAGTTTTAAAATTTTGAGATACATTCTTCCAGACAATTTTCCATATACTTTGGGTTTTCTGGAGGGCAGATGGGCTCATATTATTGTATTTGTATGTTATATATTATGTTTACTTTAAAAAGTTAATCATTCTTGAGTTCTTAGCATACATTTAGAATTATTGTTCTTGGGAATTCCCTGGTGGTCCAGTGGTTAGGACTTGGTGCTTTCCCTGCCATGGGCCTGGGTTCCATCCCTGGTCGGGGAACTAAGATGCTGCAAGTTGTGTGGCGCTGTCCCCCAGCCCCACCCCCCCCCCCCCCC
>NW_006774075.1:3009159-3027374 GCF_000442215.2 Lipotes vexillifer
AAAAAAAAAAAAAAAAAAATCTGTGTAGTATTCCATATCCATAATATAGATGTAACAGAATTTATTAGCCAGTTTGCATTTGGCATACAACTACCTGTGTTTCTCTTTTAGGAACAACGCTGTGTAGTAGCCACATATCCGTGAGTATTTTTGTAGGACATACACTTAGAAGTGGAATTGCTGGTTGCAGGGATATGTACATTTGTAGTTTTGATAGATACTGCCAGCTCCAGAACCTTATATTAACTCACACCCATATATATAGCAGTGTGTGAGAGTTGATGACTGGATTTCAATAGGAATTGAGAAGAAGGGACTTCTGTACAGATGGAGAAGTGTGAGAAAAAGCATGGAGGCAGGACAGCCTAGTAAATATGGTGAGACAAAAGGGAGTAAAGAATCTGATGTGTAGAGTATAGGAAGCAAGAGGGGCTTGTGGACAAGTCTAGAAAGGTAGGTTGGATCAAATAGCAAAGTATTTTTACTGTGTAGCTCAGAACTTTAAACTTGAATGGACAATGGGAGCCTTTGGAAAGGTTTTACACATGAGCTTTATTTCAAAAGCAGTAACTGTGAAGGCTAGGTTTTTGAGATGGGAAATTGGCTATGAGACTGTTATAGTAATCAAATGCTGTAATGAAGGCCGTGACATTAGAAATTAAAGAATCAGATTCAAGCAGTGGTACAGAGTTAAAACCAGTTTGTAAGCTTAGGATGACAACAGAGAAACTGAATGTTGTGGCTATCTGAGTGGGTAGGCGGCACCATTTACAAAAACAAAACTAGAATGAGAAATAGGTTTGGGGTAAAATAAGGGAAACTTTATTAAAATATAAGGAAGAAGATAATTCACTATCTGCTGTTGATGTATTTCCATGATGTGTGTTCAGTTTTTTTATTGTAGCAAAATATATGTAATGTAAGATTTATTATTTTAACCATTTTTAACTGTACTGTTCAGTGGTATTAGGTGCATACATGTTGTTGTACAACTATCACCACCATCCATCTCCAGAACTTTTTCCATCTTCCTAACCTGAAACTCTGAACTCATTAAACAATAACTCTATTCCCCCATACCCTGAGCCCTTGGTAACTACCATTCTACTTTCTATCTCTATGAATTTGACTGTTCTACTTAACCTAGTCATACAGTATTGTCCTTTTGTGACTGGCTTATTTCACTTAGCATAATGTCTTCAAGGTTCATCCATGTTGTAGCATGTCAGAATTTCCTACCTTTTTAAGGTAGAATAGTATTCCATTGTATGCATGTACCACATTTAAAAAATCTGTCCATCTCCTGGTGGACATTTGGGTTGCATTTATTTGAGTTTTTTGTTTGTTTGTTTTTGTTTCTTTGGTGGGGGAATCTTGGGTTTTTTGTTATTGGAGATTGCATATAATAACATTGAGTTTGATAAAACTGTGCAAACCACTACGGTCTTGTAGAGACCCACTGTTCGAAAATAGTGTTTGTTGCCACAAGGATGATTACAGAAGATCATATAAATACTTTGTACAACTCAAATATATTATGACTTTTGGAAAAATGACCTAAAATGCTTATCCTACTAGTGGTAGACACCACAATGGAGGTATAGTATAAAGTTAACCGGACTTAGAAGACTTGTGGTTTTTAATTTAATCATTGGATTATTGTGAGGATTAAGTAAAATGTACAAATTATGTACACTTTGAAGTGCCCAAAACAGAGATGGTGTTGTACATGTTCTAGTCTGACTGAAGAACTGTTTGAAGAACTTGAACTATTAGATAGGTGAAATAAAACAGCCCCTGCATCTGATGAAAAAAGTTAAGTGATAAGGTTATCCTAAAATAGGGGTGAGTTGTCAAGTGTTACCTGTTAATTTTGAAAGTGTCTCTAAAATCTTGATACTTTGTGGCAGTAATTTTCTAATTGAAGTTAAAATAAGAGCAGTGAGGTGAGAATAAGTATATCAGAGAGGTTCCTTTATCTTTTTATTCATTACTCCCTAGAAAATACATATTCACTTTCCAAGTTCTCTGCAGTTCATTTCTATTTAGCAGAGTTGTAATTCTAGGCCCACAGCCTGAAATTGTGACTTCTGTTAATACATTTCAACACAGTTCCATCTCAGGAACATGTGTTATGTTTTGGAACTCTTTAATATATCATTTTCCTTCATGTTCCTTTCCTATCATTTGGCATTGGAAAATGAAAAGCCTGAAGAGAACACAAAATCTAGATGAAGCATGGTGATGGAAAATTAAAGCAACAGATCAAAAGAAGTCCTTAGAGACTTTTAAACTAGTTTTTTCTAGTATGGCTAAAGTTATAGGACAGTTCTTTAACTTTATTAATTTCTTTCAGCCTCATTGTAATAGGTAAGCTAATAGAAGGTAGTTGGTAATTTAAATGAGATGCTTAGCATGTGGAAAGCACTTCATATGTGTTGTCTGTTAAATTTATTGTTTCTAGTCTATGGGATTGAGACTGAGAAGCATTTTGGTAATTAGAGAGCATCAGATAATAGATTCCTGTTCTTATCTGAGATTGCCTTTATTATTTTACCTGTACGGTGTTTGAATATGGACTGTCTCCTTAAATTAGTCTCTGTAATTAGAGATTTTAAAAAATATTTTTACCACATTATCATTTATTTAACACTGACAGATATAGATGGCAGAGGATGCATAATTAAAATGCTAAGATTATTAGAACACGTGTTTAGTAAATAATACATTTACCTCATTTTAAAAAAATTCCAACTACAAGCAAGAACTAAATAGACTAACTTGACTTGTCATACCTCCCACTCTTTGCAGAAAGTTCTGATAAACTGTAAAAAATTCTGTTAGAATATCTGAGCATATCCAATTTATTATATCCAAACTGAGCTACTGAAACCCCCTCTTTTTTTCCTAATGTATTTTTTCTTCCAGTTTTATTGAGATATAATTGACATACAGCATTGTATGTTTATGGTGTATAGCATAATGATAGCTTACATACTTTACAGTAAGTTTGGTGAACAACCACGATCTCATATAGATACAAAATTAAAAAATGAACACTCCCCGCCCCAGATGTTCTCCTTAAGTTTTCCCCATCTCATTAAGTAACTTTATCCTTTGGGTTGCTTAGGCTAGAAACCTTGGAGTCACCATTGCTCTCTTCCTCTTTTTTCTTCAACTCCACGATCCAGAGTGTCATCAGATGGTGTTAGTTTTGTCTTTAAAATATGCCCGGGCTTCCCTGGTGGCACAGTGGTTGAGAGTCCGCCTGCTGATGCAGGGGACATGGGTTCGTACCCCGGTCCAGGAAGATCCCACATGCCGCGGAGCAGCTGGGCCTGTGAGCCGTGGCCGCTGAGCCTGCGCGTCTGGAGCCTGTGCTCCGAAACGGGAGAGGCCACAACAGTGAGAGGCCTGCGTACTGCAAAAAAAAAAAAAAAAAAAAAAAAGCCCGTAGTTTCATCACCCGTGACACTTCCCACTGCTTCCACCCTGTGTGAGGCTTTTTCATCTTTAACCTACATAGTCACCATAGCCTCTTAACTGGTCTCTACTGCTTTTTCCCTTAATACCTTTTCTCTTTCTCTGCTCAGCAGCCAAATTCATGCTGATCTTCCTCTGCTTAGATCTTGATCTTCCTTGACTCAAAATTTGGAGTAAAAAGCTCAAGACCTTCGTGATCTGTGGTGTCCCTTGAACATGTACATGCACACCGCCACCCGTACTCACACAAACTCACATAACCTCTCGTCTCCTGATACACCCCTCCTGTAGTCTCTGTTCCTCGCTGAAACACTCCTGCTTTAGGGCTCTTGGACCTACTTTTTGTTCTCTTTGCATGAAATCTTCCTCCTTTCATCACCTCCTTCAGATCTTTGCTCGAATATTACCTCACTGAGGGCTTATTTAAAAGCGCACCTCACCTCCTGTCTTCCTTATCCTTTTCTTCTCTTTCTCTCCGTAGCATTTGCCACTATCTGACATTCTATTTACACCGTAAACTGTGCTGCCAAGGGTTTTGGTCTTATCTGTACAGTGAGGTATCCTTAGTACTTAAAAAAGGGCTGACACATTGTAGATGTTCAAATATTTGTTGAACTAATGAATTGGTCAAGAGAAAGAATGCTTGAAGGCATGAATTAAGAGCTACAGATTGGATCATCATCCACATAATTGAAATAAACATAAGTGTGAAAAATTTTAAACTTAAACATAAGTATTTCTTGAACATTAAATTAAAAAATTTTTAGGAAAATATTTTATTTTGGCTTTAGAATTGTGACATTAACAGTAACTGATTATCAGATTGTGCCTTCAGAGTCAGTAAATGTTTATGCCTGCTCTGGTGGGCAGTGTTCTAGGTACTTTCACATTTAAGCAGTATTTCAGCATTAATATTGTAGTTTATTATTGTCTTATTATCTACAGAGAAGTTGTGACTGGTCAGAAGTTACATATCCAGTGCGTTTCTAACCTATGACGCCTGACTCCCAAGCCCAGAACTTGATCAGCACATTCTTTATACTCATAACCACACTGTTTTTCAAGCCACCAAAATTTATGTTTTATTTTAAACAAAAAGAGACCTAAGCAGTGAAACCAAAGGAGAAAGAAAATGATACGGAGAAACTGAATTCACTCATAACCATTTTTATAAATATTTACATAAAAAAGAAAGTAGAGGTAAATTTGATTCAGACTCTTCAGCATTTCTTCCTTAGTTTCCTCTCAGATCCTAGAAAGGAAAGAAGCTTCTGTTGATTTGCTTGTGTTGAATAAATGTATAATAGTTTTTATGAGCTGATTTACTGTATTACTACTTTTCCTTCCTTAACATCCTTTACTCAGCACTTTTGAACAGTGTAGTTCTTCCATTGCCCTTACCACGTTCCCCACCCACCTAGCTTTGGTCAACTTGCTAACACTAATCTATTTGAAAAAGGATAGTTGTGTGTGTTTGTGTGTATATGTGTGTGTGTGTGCATGTGTGTATTTATATTCAAATTATACCTGTACATACTGTGCCATCTAGAATTCTAGCAAAAAATTCAGGCATATGCCAAGTGACACCCTGGATGTTTGCCACTTTAAGAGCAGCAGCAGCATCAGGCACTTTGATAGTTTTTATAACGCTGTTACTGAAAATTTTAGGATGTACATTTTGAGAAAAGAGCTTCCCCAGTTGGGAGTTCCTCAAAAATAAAATTAGCTGAATATTCCATCTTCCAGAATTGTTAGATGTCAAGCGTCTTTTAGTCAGTGGGTCTCATTGATCTTCAGTTAGCCTCTTAGGTGCTTGACTTTCCCTTGCCCCCAGTGTTTAGCTGGAAAAGGAGTTACAGCTTTACTATTATGATGGAATCAGAATAGTTTATGATTCTCAGAAAGATTCTTTGAAAGTTACTCAAACCAGATTTGAAACCTTTATTAGCACTGGCAAAAACAAGTTTAGGATTGAAATACCTGGAATATGTGATTTTCATACTTTAGATAATAGCAATGGTTAATTTTCTTTCATTATTTAACAAGACTGTTTCCAAGTACTTCGTTGACAAAATTCATTTAAAATTAAAGTGTCTGTAGAACACATTCCCTAAATTATGGTATCTAATTAAAAATACATTGCTTCATCAATTCAGTATTTAGTATTTTTCTTCTTAAAAATATCTTATATATAATAAGCCTGTGAGAATTTATGGAAAAACACTAACTTAGCTCAGCATGTAGAATGTCATCTATTGCAGGCACCAAAAACATTAAAAAATTTTGTTTCTCATTCCTAGTCTCACCTATTTCATTTTTTCCCTCCTTTATTCTTTTTTGTTGTTGTTGTTTTTTTGCGGTAAACTGCGGCGCAGTGGTTAGGAATCCGCCTGCCAGTGCAGGGGCCACGGATTCAGCCCTGGTCTGGGAAGATCCCACATGCCGAGAGCAACTAAGCCTGTGTGCCACAACTACTGAGCCTGTGCTCTAGAGCCCGTGTGCCACAACTACTGAGCCTGTGCTCTAGAGCCCGTGTGCCACAACTACTGAGCCTGCATACCTAGAGCCCGTGCTTGGCAACAAGAGAAGCCACCACAATGAGAAGCCCGCACACCACAACGAAGAGTAGCCCCCACTCACCACAACTAGAGGAAGGCCGTGCGCAGCAACAAAGACCCAATGCAGCCAAAAATAAATAAATAAATATTTTTAAAAAGTAAATAATAAAATTTGGAAGACTATAAAACAAAATTAAAAATATATAACAGATTAAAGCCTTTTCTGGAGTTTTTTAAAAATTTTTAAAATTATTTTAAAAATATTTTATACGGGAGTACAGTTGATTTACAATGTTGTGTTAGTTTCAGGTGTACAGCAAAGTGGGTCAGTTATACATATACATGTATCTATTCTTTTTCAGATTCTTTTCCCATTTAGTTTATTACAGAATATTGAGTGGAGTTCCCTGTGCTATATAGCAGGTCCTTGTTGGTTATCTACTGTATACATAGTAGTGTGTATATGTTAATCCCAAACTTCTGATTCATCCCTCCCCTACACCTTTCCCCAGTCTGGAGTATTTTCTGACCTTAGATTCTTTTCCATTTTATTTTTACTTATTTATTTATTTTACTTTTTATTTTATATTGGAATATAGCCAATTAATAATGTTGTGATAGTTTCAGGTGCACAGCAAAGTGACTCAGCCATACATATACATGTATCCATTCCCTCCCAGACTCCCCTCCCATCCAGGCTGCCACATAACATTGAGCAGAGTTCCTTGTGCTATACAGTAGGTCTTTATTGGTTATCTATTGTATATATAATAGTGTGTATATGTTAATTCTGAACTCCTAATTTATCCCTCCCCTGCACCTTTCCCCAACCTGGAGTATTTTCTGACCTTAGGTTCTTGATATAATAGTTAATTTTTCTTGCTCCTTGTTAAGAAAAGTAAAGTTGCAGGATAAAAATAAAAGAGAAATTATTTGTGAGTCCATCATTTAGAAAGTGATTCACTAATTGTGAAATCCATTTATTGGGTTACAACCAGCATTTTAAGTAAATTCATGATATAAAATAGAATAGATTTTATCTACCTGAATGTGTGTGTGGCTCTTACGTTAAAACCTACTTTTGGTTGCGGTTAGCAAAGTTTGAAAAACCCTGTTTAATGTTTGCATATGCCTACTAACATTTCTGTGTATGTTTTAAAAATAATGTCTATTCATTTCCTTGGGTATTTGAGAATCTACTGTTTCTCCTCCGTACCTCCCCAACCCCCATTCATTGAGTCATCACTATGTGCCAGATACTGTTCTAAAGGATTTACATATATTAGATCCCTTGTCTCCTATTACATGAAATTTTTATCCCAATTTTTCAAAAGGAGAAACTAAGTTACCTAGTGATTAATTAACTTGCTCAGAGTTGTATATTGGTAAGTTATGGATCTGGGATTCAAACCCAAGCCCATTCAGAGTCCATTCTTCTAACCACCAAGCTTTATTGCCAGCTGTGTGAAGTCACTGTGATAAATGCTGGCGATACATTTGAAATGGTTCTTGATCTTATGGAACTTAACATATTTATATTTATAAATATATTTATAATTTTCTATACTTTATATATATACACACACACACAACATGTAATGTGAGAAAACACCATTTATCTATCTGTCTATCTATCTATCTTATCTATCTGGCTGTGCCAGGTTTTAGTCTCGGCACCTGGGATCTTCATTGCCACGTGTGAGATCTTTTAGTTGCGGCATGCAGGATCTAGTTCCCTGATCGGGGGTCGAACCCGGGCCCCTTGCATTGGGAGCGTGGAGTCTTAACCACTGGACCACCAGGGAAGTCCCAACACTATATATAGTTAACGAACCCTGTTTATAATTAGAATATTACCATGTTATAAATTTCAACATTACTGACTTATTGCCATCATATGGATGTGCCATGATTTAATTATTCCTGTGTTGTTGGAAATTACCAGTCCTTGCTTGGTAATATTGCAGTGAGCCTCGGAATGCATTCATTATTGTCATTTCAGCTTACTATGTGAGGCTGTTTATAAAAGCATAGAAGTTTGAAGTTACTGGCATTTGTTTCTAATTACATTCCTGAAGCTTATGTTTTAGCAGTAGTGCTGATCTTATACCTTAATAATCATTGTGTATTATAAATTCAGTAGTCAAAAACAAAACAAACAAAATTCAGTAGTCAAAAAATGGTGTCCATGTTAAATCATCTTCTTTCAAAGTCTCTGTTGTCCTTGATATTGTTGCAGCATGTATAAGCCATTTCTAAATAATTTCTTCAAATCACTCGAATATTTGTGTGCCTAACATATTTTAGAGCACATGAGACAAGCACTCTATCACGAACGTTCTGTATTTAGCTGTCAGTTGTGTGTCCCAAATGGGGTTTATAACATTTTCACATGCTTAAGTCATTAGTGCCAATTGTGTTCCAGGCTTTGGTGGTTAGATAATAGTTTTACAGAAATGAAAGACAAAAGCGACCCCCTTTGGACACAGCATAGTGAAGGAGGCCGTAACAACTGTCATGAAAATGTATTTGTCTCTTCCAAAAGAAATGAAATGTTTTGTAGACAATTGGTTTTTTTTTTTTGCATAGGGTTTTAATACACATTAATTTTGCAATTAAATTATGTAGTTGGGGGACTTCCCTGGTGGCACAGTGGTTAAGACTCTGCCTGCCAATGCAGGGGACACGGGTTCCAAATCTGGTCCGGGAAGATCCTGCATGCTGCGGAGCAACTAAGCCCTTGCACCACAACTGCTGAGCCTGTGTTCTAAAGCCCGCGAGCCACAACTACTGAGCCCAGGCACCACAACTACTACTGAAGCCCGCGTGCCTAGAGCCCATGCTCCGCAATAAGAGAAGCCACCACAATGAGAAGGCTGCAGACTGCAACGAAGAGTAGCCTCTGCTCGCCGCAACTAGAGAAAGCCCGTGCGCAGCAATGAAGACTGAACGCAGCCAAACATAAGTAAATAAAAAATAAATAAATTTATTAAAAAAACGTTTGAGTTGGGCATCAGAATTTCTTGGTTTTTTTCCGGCTGCATTGGGTCTTTGTTGCTGCGCGTGGGCTTTCTCTAGTTGCAGCGAGCAGGGGCTACCCTTCGTTTTGGCACTCGGGCTTCTCATTGCGGTGGCTTCTCTTGTGGTGGAGCACGGGCTCTAGGCACGGGGCTTCAGTAGTTGCAGCACGCGGGCTTCAGTAGTTGCAGTGCGTGGGCTTCAGTAGTTGTGGCGTGTAGGCTCAGAAGTTGTGGCTTGTGGGCTCTGGCGCTCAGGCTCAGTAGTTGTGGTGCACGGGCTTAGTTGCTCCACAGCATGTGGGATCTTCCCAGACCAGGGATCAAACCCATGTCCCCTGCATTGTGAGGTGGATTCTTAACCACTGTGCCACCAGGGAAGTCCCTGATGAAGATTTGTTAAATGACTAATTTCTTCCTGTAACAGTTTTGAACCCTTAAATACGGTAATTCTGCATAATTTTGTTTCAGCATTTTAAAAAATGGTTTCTTTGAGTCATCTAACTTGTTTCCAAAAACACTGGTATAGTAGTTCTATTGATCACTTCTGCAGGCAGTTTTGGAATGCAATGTGAGTGCTGGTTTCTATTCAAATTTGAAGTTGCTTAGGAGTTTCCTGTCCTTAATTTGGGGAATTTTTCCAGTGCCTTTTGTTACTCTTAGTTTAACATGGTTTGAAGCATTGTAGAGAGCTGACCACCTGCGCGCACTCTCTATCTCTCTCTCTTTCTCTCTTTTTTAATTACTGATAATCTGACTGAATAGCCTCATCTCCCTCACCGAATAAATGGTTTGCTTTCCATGTGGCTAAGACTGGTAGCAGCAGTCCATGGGGAAACATGGTAGTGCACCCTCTTAAGGAAAATAACTTTTATGCTTATTTTTGTTTCGTCAACTAAAATTTATATTGATAACTATCATGATTTACAAGTCAGCTTTAAAAGATCTTCAAGTGCATAACTTCATGAAAAAACTGGATCTTATTTGTAAGAATCAAATGAACTTTCTGATTTGAGTTATTAAATATGATTCTAAACCTTCTTAGTGGCTTTAGTGAATGTGCATATAGTCTCTTATTAAACCACAGCTAAAAAATCTGTTTATATACACTGACTACATTTTGAGTCAGCAGCATTTATAAAATTAGATTATTGTTAGATCAGCCAGGTTGAAAAATAAAACAAGTTTGGATTTGTTTTCTTCTGATTGCTTCTGGGAGATAGATTGGCAAAGCAACGTGAGTGTGAGTTTTAGAGTTGGACATATGAGACGGAATATCTGACCAACCTCTTTCAGTCTCAGATGCATTATGTTGAACAGATTAGTGCTTAAATGTCTATGAGCCTCAATCTCCTCACCTGTAAAAGGAGGCAGCTAGTCAGTCTTATGAGTGGTAAATCAGGATGCAATAAAATACCATTAAGTCCCTAGCATGATTCTTGGCATATTGTCAACAAATGTTAGCCCCAGTACCACCTCCTTCCTCCAGCAATATTTTACAACAATGTTGCATAGAACAAGTGTTGAATTCCAGCTAGAGGGTCTAGATTGAAGGCCTAGTTCTTTTCTCATATTGCGTGTTTTCTTTGGTCAGTCACTTGACCACAGAGTGTCAGTTTTCTCCTCTGTAAAATGGCGTTATGAAAAATTAAATGAGATAATGAGTAAGTGTTACAGACCTAGGCTTTTATTCTTTCCTTTATTATCTAATGTATTTATATCTTGCCTTGTTTCCCAGTGATTAACATCATTCTTTATGTGCAAGGGAGGAACTGTACTTCAGGAACATTAACCTGATAGTCCAGAGTTTATTTGGAGGAACAGAGTGTAGGAAACATGGAGGAACAGAGTGTAGGAAACAATGTGTGTTTCCTCCCAGGAGGTTGTAACACATATAGAGCCTTTGAAAGGTTTTAAGCTGGAGGGGGAAGGGTCGGGGGTTGCACTAAAGCGGTAAAATGATCAATTTTAAAGATGGTTGTGGCTACAGTGATTTCATTGGACCAGGGCCCTTGTTTCTGTTCTTCATTAGTATTTTCCCAGTTATGCCACTATTACCAGCTTTCTGAAGAGTGACCTACATTTTGTAATCTATATTCCCTACAACCTGCAACAAATCTAAATCTCAGGAATATGTAATTTTTCTGACAGTGGACCTGAAAAGTTTTCATCAGTTGAATCTACCCTTTCAAATAGGAAATAATTTCTCTTTCTCTTTAGCACGTACTTTTTAGATCTAGCTGGGAAGCTTTGTTGTCTGCCATTCCTTGTATATTAACCTTTGCACGAGCTGTCCCACAAACCCAGAGTATAACAAACCTCTCCCAGCTACTTTCTTTCCTTGGAAGCCCCTTTTATTGCTTGCTTTTGTTAAAAGTTTCCTATCAGTCATCCTAAAGTAATGTTAACTGCTTTATGACATAAATGTATGTGTATTACTGATAATTTATCAGTTTTACTTCCTTTGTGTAGGTTGAGTATTCTTTCTTGTAACTATAGAGTGCCAAACTTGAAGCAGAAGTAGAGTGAGTTCTTAGATTTAAAATGTGATACATAGACTTCTTACTGTATCATTTAAGTAATGAAGTGTTTTTAATGTTTTTATGTAAGAAAGGTGGAGTGGGGTGAGGAGGAAGGAGGAATCAGGTAACCTGTCAAGGCAATCACAGAGAAGCACTAAAACCTGATAGTTAGCCATGGATCTGTTCATTTATCTGCATGCTCTTCATAGAAGTAAGCTTTAGAAACTGTAACTTCTAACAGTTTAATAACTTCCATGGAATTAAAATGATTCAGTAATATTAACACCAGAAGGGGCATTGTTTGAAGGAATCCCTGTTGTGTCTATTAATGAGTTCCCTTTTATGCAGGTGTGTGGGTGATTTCCAGCTCTCATTCAACACAGAATATAATAGTTGGTCAGAGGTGAACCTGGCACCTACCAAGTATTCAGACCTGTCTTTTAGGTTATTTTCATTCCTTGAGAAGAAAACTGAAGAATCAGTTGGGGTAAAGAGATTTGTGGGCTTTGGATAGATCTCTATAAAGCAAGGGCTGTCACTCTGACCACTAAGCATGTACCCCTCCTCATTCACATCAGGGTCATATTAAAAATGTTACGTGGTAGTAGCAGTAGCTGCTTTGTTTTTCTTAGCCGTGGCAGCAGTTAACACAGTGCACTCACTAGTGGCTTAACATACCAACACTTAAGTCCTTATTTTTTGTTTTTGTTTTTAAGTCATTGAAATTATGAAACTGTCATTCCAATGGAAGCATTATAGTTCTTCGGAACCATTATGATCTCAAAAGGAAAGGAGAATGATACAGATACACTGGCTGAGGTGTTTTGAGGTGCATCGAAGTGTTCCAGCCTGTGGCTTACCTTAACATGTTCTTGAAGTACCATGGCGTGGATTAAAAGGTATGCTTTAGAAATCTTCCAGTGGCCCCAAGGTCATGCGTAGAGTGAACGCTCATGGTTCTATATTTAATTATTGCATATTTTAAGATATTTTAATATTTAGATTGCAGATGTAGTTAAGGAGTTATGGCAAAAGTGTTTTTTGTTGTGAAAAAACCATGTATCACAAGCTTGTTGAGTGATTCCCCCCCCCCCTTTGAGATATGGTTATAGGAGACACTAGGGTAGATATTTTTGCTAGATTTTAATAGTAATGGGCTATAGTTTCTTTCACGAAATAGTTTAGTGATTATTCATATGTTAGTCTGTAATTATCTTCCTGGTTTACATCATAGACTAGTTTCTCTGTAGTGCTGTCATTTCATGGTAGCCTGAACAGGAAATAATTGGACACAGTTCTTCAGTTGGAGTATTAATTTGACCAAATGAAATAATTTTTACTTGGACCATTTATAGTTTGTGCTTGTTTTTGTCTTTTACAAAGAATTTTTACTGAGAGGAAAATGAGTAATTCTTTACTAATACTGTGATTGTTGTCTCTTCACCACCATATGTATACAGTTAATCTTTCATGTGTTTGTGGTATGTAGTCCCACTGTTACTTGTGGTTGCTAGTAGTGGTAATTCTAGGCTTCATACTACCCACTTAACCATCAAAAATCTTTAAGGTTTTTATGTTCATAACATTTTATTTGAGTGATGTAGTCAAAACCATTTCTTAATTATTGGAAACCTTGGAAACCTAATTTTGTACTGTTTGCTTGCTACAGGATGTTTTCTTGGGATAGTGGAAGTGAATCAACCCAGGGAGAATGCTGAGTTCATAATGTTACATCGGGTTCAAAATTCTTTATCTTTTAGGTAATGAAGGAAAACATTTTGGGAAGATAGATGTTTAAATCATGGATATATAAATGTAATAGAAATACGTTGGTGCAGCCTGTAATTTTTATTATTTAGTCTACCTTATGTTAAGATCCTGTTGACATGTCAGCAGTTAAATTATTAATGGAATTTAGTTATTACACCTAAGACAAAACTGCTTTATATTAAATTCTGGTCTATAATGACAGTGAATCAGGTTTCAAGGTGAAGTCAGCTGCCTGTTAACCAAGTTCAACCAGGTATTTTATGTCCAATACAACAGTGTCTACTCTCCAAAAAGATCATTTCTTTGGTTGGAGCTGGTATTTGATACATTGTTTACAAAATATATTTCTCCATAATGTTTGCCACTTCAACTTAAAAAAAAAAATCTCTTTTTAGGGTAGTACTTGGGCATCTGTTTGTTTTGTTTTAATGCCACAGAGGTTTCTTGATGCACAGCCAGATTTGGGAACTCCTTTCTCTTTGGAAGAGTTTATAGCTTAGTGGTTAAGAGCTTAGATTCTGCGGCCAGCTGATCTGTGTTTCAAATCTGGCACTACTTTTTTTGTTTTGACAGGTTGAAAGAATGATCTGTAAAAAAAATAAACTTGTGTATTAAAAATATAATACCATAATTATATATTGCATTATATATGTGTGTGTATGTATATATACACATATATATGTGTACATATATACACATACATATATATAAATAAATTCCATACACATTTAGTGTAGGATTGAGCGTGCTAGAAGCCAGTGCTAGATTAACAGTGATGATGATTATTTTTATTTATTTATTTTTAAATTTATTTTATTTTATTTATTTTTGGCTGCGTTAGGTCTTTGTTGCTGCCCGCGGGCTTTCTCTAGTTGCGGCGAGTGACTCTTCGTTGTGGTGCGCGAGCTTCTCATTGCGGTGGCTTCTCTTGTTGCAGAGCACGGGCTCTAGGCGCGTGGGCTCTAGAGCAGAGGCTCAGTTGTGGCTCGTGGGCTCTAGAGCAGAGGCTCAGTAGTTGTGGCGCACGGGCTTAGTTGCTCCGCAGCATGTGGGAACTTCCTGGACCAGGGCTCGAACCCATGTCCCTCTCATTGGCAGGTGGATTCCCAACCACTGCGCCACCAGGGCAGCCCGATGATGATTATTAAATGCCAGATCAGGAACCTCTTTTCTGCGGGGTGAGATGCTATTACATTTATTTCTTTTCCTGAATTTTATACTTTCTTCTGTGATCTTCCTAGAGTTAAATAAACAATCACTCTTTGACTAATGTTTTCAATTCTTTGAGCTTTTTCTCATCAGTGAAAGAAGGTGGCCACTAGAGACTGGTAATTTATCTCTGGTCCTCTTATCCTGCTAGGTCGATTTGTGTGTCCTTTAAAGCTGTGTTTTTCAAATTGCAGGTTTCAGCCCATTCATTAGTGGGTCAAGAACTCGATTTAGTTGGTTAAGAACTCGATTTAGTGGGGGTTATGATCAGCATTAAGACATGTATTGTAATAGAAAATAAAATCAGTGCAGTGAATGTAGAAAAGAGCATTTTTTAAAGAAACTTGTTTCATTTTTTTTTTAAAGCTGAAATAAACAAGATATATGCACATTTATGTGTATGTTGCTTGGATCATTTTGGTTCCACTCAGTGTATGCCTCCCATAGTCAACAGATGTCCCTGAGATGTGGTATTAGGTTTATATTGTTTTTCCTTGCTGAGAAAAAGTGACCAGGATAGGTTCCAGTCTGTGGCTTCTAATGGTATGCCATACTCTCTATATCATCTTCAAGGATCTTCCTACAGTGCTTTGCGTTTGAAGTGAAGTTTATTACAGGAGAATATCTAAGGAGCAGGGAGAAAAGGGGAACAGAATAGCAGCAGCTGATGAGTGGCATTAACTAAGGATATTTTATCAAGTAGAGTAATCTAGTAAACTGCCCCATGGCATGCATTCTGTTAATGTGTTAATCAACTCATAGATCAGTGGTTTTCAAACTGCCAGTGGTAGCCCATTCTGGAGTCAATTCAATAAGTTCCTACCCCCCCTACTCCCCCCCCACCCTGCAAATTATATGAAGCAGAAAAGAACAGAATAGGAAATGTCATGAATGGGTCATATGATATAGTTCTGTAAAACTCTTGTTTTGAGGGTATGTATGTGTACTGTATTGCAGACCTAAGTTCTGATAATCATCATCTGGGAAACTGTATGGTACTCAGTCTTAAATCCATATTGCCAAACTGACCTCTGCCAGAGAAGACTTCAGATATCTAAAACAGGATTGTTAGCTCAGTAGTTTTCTCTCTGACAGTAGGAAACAGTTAGCTATGAAACCTTGTTTTTGTTTTTTGTTGTGTTATTTGGGGTGTGTGTGTGTGTTTTCTTGCTTGCTTGCCCTCGTAAATATTTAAAGGCTCATAGGTAAGAAATTTATAATATTTCCTAGTTGTGAAGGAATTTACTCCTTCTTTGCATTGATGAAAATGACCCATGCAATTAAAAAGTACCAAAAAACTGATGATACATACTAAAATCCACCCACTTCATTTTCCCATTCCTTATATCTTAGGACTTTTTCATATACCAGGTACTTTTTTACTTCAGAAGGTAAATATAAAATTTTAATGTTGCCAAAAAAATTAACCTTAAATTAGATATGTCACAAATATTTAAGGTAGTCAAATGTTGGAACTTCTGTTTTTGTGAGGATTTTGATAATATTTAAAATTTTATTTTTCTTGGATTAGTGCCTCTGCCTATTCCAGTGTCCTCATAACAGCAGATATTTGCTTTACAGGTATATTGAAGATGATCACAGAGTTTCTGGTGAATATTTTTTAAAAAATAAAGCTTCAGAGTAGTACAGTATCAGCATATTCATGTTTTAAGATTGTGTTTGAAACACAGTTTCCTCCTTCCTAGAAAACAATACGAGAATGAAGATTTCTGGTAAATTGTTTCACAACAATGGAATTTGTACATTAGTTTTCTACACTTGGGAGTTGAACAGTGGATAAAATCTCTGCCAAAATAAGAGGCCAAAAGATAATAAGTACAATTCATGTTTCTCTGCAAGTTCTTGGAAATTGAGTCAAAAACATATATAGTTCCTGCTCTGAATTGGGTATGATGTATTAAACCTAGAAATTATCTTTTGGAATTACAGAAGATAGGTAAAGAAATCCCACCTCCCTCCTGCCCCGTGGGTTAACTGCCTTCATGATGGTGGCTTGTCTTTGCGTCAGTGCATAAAGACATACTGTTGCTAGTGATGCGGGCAGGGAACAAGAACCTGTGGATTCAGAGAATGGGAGAGTTGAATCCCTTTTTTCTATTACTGTTTCCCCAAGTTTCCCCCCCACCCCCACCCCAACCTGGTCTTCTCCCAGACTGTCCAACCTTTTCTCCTCTTATCAGTAGCATTGCTTAGCTTTTCATCATTATTTCAGTCATATTTACTTCCAACGTCATCACTTTCTGCTTCATGCTGCTTATCCTGTTGAGTGCAAGGTTTCATGTTGTCACCTTGTGGCATTTGTTTGTGCACAACCGTGTTCCTTTTACTTGGTTATCATAATGCACAAGAGCAGGTTGTCATCTTTTTCTTTCAAAGATTTGTCCTCCTAAAGCGTAGTTTATTTTTTTATTTAAAAAAATATTTATTGATTTATTTGGCTGTGCCGGGTCTTAGTTGTGGCAGGCAGGATCTTAGTTGTTGGGAGTGGGATCTTTTGTTAGTTGCAGCATGCGGGATCTTTAGTTGTGGCACGTGGGGTCTAGTTCCCTGACCAGGGATTGAACCTGGGCCCCCTGCCCTGGGAGCATGGAGTCTTAGCCACTGGACCACCAGGGAAGTCCCTGAAGTGTAGTTTAGGAAGAAACTAAACTACCTTCTAGTTTAGTTGGCCAAGAACTGAGAGAACTGACCGGAGGCAGCACCCCAACCGCAGGTCTAGGATTAGAAGAAAGAGCATGTTACAAATTACTGGGTCAGCTGTTAGATATGGCTCCAGTATACTTTTGGTTACTGAAAACAAGTCAAAAGCACTCTCTAAGAATGAAGGTTAGATTCTTTGAGAGTATTTAAAGAGATGTTTTAGTGCTTCCTGGGTGGCGCAGTGGTTGAGAGTCCGCCTGCCAATGCAGGGTACACGGGTTCGTACCCCAGTCTGGGAAGATCCTACATGCCGCGGAGCGGCTGGGCCCGTGAGCCATGGCCGCTGAGCCTGTGCGTCCGGAGCCTGTGCTCCGCAGCGGGAGAGGCCACAACAGTGAGAGGCCCGGGTACCACATACACACACAAAAAAGATGTTTTAGATTCTGAAGATAACAGAGTTTAAAAAATCTCTTACGTAAATGGTAGTATTGTTAGAATTAGGCACTTTCTCAAACTAATTTATATTTCATTACTTTGAAAAATAATACTGTTGTGCATTTTTATGGGATCTGGGATATCTATTAAAAGAGTACTTTAGAACCCATCTCCAGTATGAACCTAATTGAAAAGTGGTATATGCTGTGTCAGTAATTGTCACGAAAATCAGGGAATCTCTTTCGTTTGAAAAATACAGTGAAGTCAGTTGATCTTGTTCTATTGAATTGTTAGGGGCTTATGAGGAGTGTAGGTAGTTGAACAGGAAAATGCGCATGCATTCTTTCTCTGAAATGCCAAACTTGTCACTTCAATGAGAAGTACAGCTTTCATTATGGAGACCATATCTTCTGTAGACAGGTTCCTACACCTCAGAATGAGTGAGCTCTGTGAGGCTCTGATAGCTGATGAAGAGGGAACCGCAATTAAAATCATGCAGCTTTGGGCTTCCCTGGTGGCGCAGTGCTTGAGAGTCCGCCTGCCGATGCAGGAGACGCGGG
>NW_006774075.1:3027456-3030633 GCF_000442215.2 Lipotes vexillifer
CCCTTGATTTAAAAAAAAAAAAAAAAAAAAAGATCATTCAGGGGAATTCCTTGGCGGGCCAGTGGTTAGGACTCTGTGCTTTCACCGCTGAGAGTGTGGGTGCAATCCCTGGGTGTGAAACTAAGATCCCATAAGCCACGTGGCACAGCCAAAATAATAAAAAAAAATTTAAAAATAAAGAAATGAAGTTGGTAAAAAAAAAAAAAAAAAAAAAAAATCATGCAGCTTTAACAGACCTCCACAAATTTTTGGGTGTTGCTTTAACAATTATCAGATCAACATACAATCTTGAAAGATCATGACTGAAAATGTGCTAGTTTAGCAGATAGTGGTCAGGAAGGGCAACTGCCTCCTTCCCCCTGCCCTTTAATTATTTGTTATAAGGAATCCTGGGGCTTCCTGGGGTGGGGAGATAGGACAGAAAACACTTTCAAAGCATTTACTTTGATTGAGTGCTTTTGTTTTATCACAGCAATGGGTGAGTGAAGGTGGTGAATAATGTAAGTACAAGTGCTGGTGATAGCAGCTAGATTAATTAAGTGTGCATGAAATTTAACTGTATTAGAATTCCTTTATTGTTGAAATTCCTGTAGAAAAAGTACTCTGTGAGAAATTCTAGCCTAGGGGCAGGGATAGGGCAGAGGCAGGTAACATATAGAACAGATGTGACTTGGAACAGGTGGAATCCACTGAAAGCATTCACTTTTGAAATAAAAGCTGTAGCTTCCTCTGCAGGGAGCCAGTTTCCAATCCTACCCCTCTCCAACCCCCCACCCTTCTACATTATACAGATTTTTATTTTGTTGACTCCTGTATCCCCAGCCCCAGGACAGTGCCTAGTCATAGCAGGTACTCAGTAAATATTTCTTGAATGAATTAACTTTTTGATAATACTAGATTTTTAAGACATGCATCTGTCCTGTCATGGCAGAACATGCCATTCTTTTATTAACTAACCTCTTAATTTACAAATAGAATGAGTGGATACATAAGGAGATAGTCTTTTTAAAAATTTTTATTTATTTATTATTTTATTTTAAAAAATTTATTTATATATTTTTGGCTGCATTGGGTCTTCTTTGCTGTGCGGGCTTTCTCTAGCGGTGACGGGGGCTTCTTTTGTTGCGGAGCACGGGCTCTAGGCGCGTGGGCTTCCGTAGTTGTGGCTCGCGGGCTCTAGAGCACAGGCTCCGTAGTTGTGGTGCACGGACTTAGTTGCTCTGTGACATGTGGGATCTTTCTGGACCAGGGATAGAGCCCGTGTCCCCTGCATTGACAGGCGGACTCTTAACCACTGTGCCACCAGGGAAGTCCCTAGTTTTATCTTAATTGTACAGTTTTGTCATCAGTTAGCTCTTTTGTGAATTGGGGTTTGTAAGTCTAAAGGCCGAGAAAATCTGAGTGCATAATAGCTAACATTTAGTGGGTATTGCACTTACAAAATGCCCCTTTTCACGTGTTTTACAGATATTAACTCGATCTTCATGCAGCTCTCCCAAGTTGTTACAATTAACTTTCCTATTTTACAGATGTGGAGACTGAAGAAACTCTAGAATAACTGGAGTTATAGAGAAAGGGCTGGAGTGTTTTCTTTGTTAGAAAGTCCTGAACTTTGGGGGAGTAAAACTTGGAAATAGTTTACACAATAATTCAACATATTTTTCTCACAATGGTAGATATCCAAGTGTGAGATTTTTTTTTATAGGGAAAGACGTTTGTGATCTGTGCTTATATCCCACAGAAGAAAAGCTTTGTAGTTGAACGAAAACATTTCCATATTTGGTATTGACCAGATTTGGTTTGTTAGGAGGTGGACAGTTGCCCTTTTATGGCCACTAGACACTCCATTGCTCTTTTTTGTCTCTTCAACTTGGTGGCCTCTGACACTTCCTCAAGCAATCTTTTTTTCCTCTTCCATCTTTTTTACTGCTCTTTTACACTGCAGTCTTCTCCTTTCTTCCTTCCTATCTCTCAGCCCTCTCTCTGCCTCATTTACATGCAACCTAAATGAATAAGAATATTAGCTCTACATTCTTACTGTTTAGAGTAATATGTGAATGTGCTTTTTTAACATCTTTATTGGAGTACAGTTGCTTTACAGTGGTGTGTTAGTTTCTGCTGTATAACAAAATGAATCAGCTGTACATATACATATGTCCCCATATCTCCTCCCTCTTGCGTCTCCCTCCACACTCCTTATCCCACCCCTCTAGGTGGACACAAAGCACTGAGCTGATCTCCCTGTGCTATGTGGCTGCTTCCCACTAGCTATTTTACATTTGGTAGTGTATATATGTCCACGCTACTCTCTCCCTTCGTCTTAGCTTACACTTCCTCCTCCCTGTGTCCTCAAGTCCAGTGAATGTGTTTTTGAGTCCGAGAACCTGGCAAACCAAGTGAGAAGTGAGTATGCTATGAAAATAGCATAGAATGTAGGTCCTAGGAAGTTGTCCAAAAGTGAAGAGGGCTGACTCAGGACAAAGTAATATTCCTCTTTCAGAATAAACAGTCATTGAGTATAATGGCCAGACAAGTAGGATTAATTTCTTGAGAGGAATACTGGAAACAAACCAAGGCATTGATGGATATCCAGGAAAACAGTCAGCAGTTAGAATGACCCCCCGCCTTTGACTTTGATTTTCATTCCAGAGTTCAAATTTATACTTAGAATTAAGGATTTAACTTCAGTCTTAAACTATCCTTCATACCTAAGAGCTACTACCATTTTAAAAGCCCAGGAAGTTAATTTGTTAATGGCATCATTATTATTGTCTTACACATAATGGATCTTTTATTAGTATCTGCTTATTGTTATTGTAGTAAAAAATTGCCTGCGTGAGGGCTTCCCTGATGGTGCAGTGGTTGAGAGTCCACCTACCGACGCAGGGGACACAGGTTTGTGCCCCGGTCCAGGAACATCCCGCATGCTGCGGAGCGGCTGGGTCCATGAGCCATGGCCGCTGAGCCTGTGCTCCGCGGTGGGAGAGGCCACAACAGTGAGAGGCCCGCGTACCACAAAAAAAAATAAAAATAAAAAAATTGCCTGCGTGAAATTGCTGAAGACTTACACCTGGTGTATGTAAGTTTTCCTAGCAATTAGTTTTAGACTCAACAAAATTACATGAAAGAACATAAACTTCTTTAATTTCTTTCTTTTTTTTTTTTTTTTTTTTTTTT
>NW_006774075.1:3030643-3062100 GCF_000442215.2 Lipotes vexillifer
TTGTGGCCTCTCCCGTTGCGGAGCACAGGCTCCGGACGCGCAGGCCCAGCAGCCATGGCCCACGGGTCCTGTCGCTCCGCGGCATGCGGGATCCTCCCGGACCGGGGCACGAACCCGTGTCCCCTGCATCGGCAGGCGGACTCTCAACCACTGCGCCACCAGGGAAGCCCAAAAGAACATAAACTTCTAAGGACCTCTTTTCAGCTGTATTGTTTGTAGCCCCATTTAGATCTTGATACCACTTCCTAATAGAATCTGTCAACAACATGGATTATCAGTTTTTTGAAGTGTCAGCGTACCACATTAAACTACATTGCTGTTGTAATTACCTATAGCATGGTATCTTTGCAGGGCATTACCTATAGCATGGTATCTTTGCAGGGCATTCTCTATGGGAAAAGTAGACAGTTTCATTAGGGTGAGGAAATTACTCATCGTTTTAGCTCTTTGGACTTGGTAAAATAGTTAATTCCTTTTTCTCCTCTTATAAAATTTGTGAAGTTAGTATGAACTCGTTTGGTGGACCATTTATAATTTTTTCCTCCACTGTAGAAAATAACTTATTAGACATTTCAGATCAGTTTGTTCATAATCATTTGTTAATTCAAAATAGTTGATCTAAATAATATTATAGTTTAAGAGCTACGATTTCATGACAGTGTTTTGTTTTGTTATCCTTTTAGCAAGATGACTTGCTATTGTTATGGTTCATTCGCTTAGTGAGCACACACTGTGTACAGAATTGCATTTGAAAACTTAATATTTTATGCAGTTGAGTCAATTTTAATTATGAACAATACATACTTATAGTGTTGGGCATATTTCTCTAATGTACACTAATGCCATTAAAAAAAAATTTGTCCAGCATATAAGTTACAGCCTAAAAAATGCCCTGTGCATCTTCAGTTTATTATGGAAACAGGTTGGCATTTTCTTCATTACTGGGATACTTATAATTCTTTAAAGGCTCTAGATTTGACTAATTCCTAGAGCTGTTAACACAGTCAGATTATTTTCCTGGTTTATTTAAATGTGGCATCGTTTCGTTTTCCCTAGTTGGATTACTACAGCGTTTCATCCTTGAGAATCAGCTTCTGGTTTGCTGAGAAATAGTTTACAAGTTAAGAAGTGATTTTTCTGAAACATTTTAATAAATTTTCATATGATAGGTGGTTTGTTTAATGGAAAAAAGCAAATATAAGTTAAAATTGGGGAAAAAACAATTATTTTGCGAAGGCAAAGTAAAGTGGTTTAAAGACTAGACTGTGGCTTCCTTATATATTTATATGTAATCTTCAATCTTAGTATGATCAGTGTGTAATCAGAGACAGAGGAAAGTCCTACCTTGTGACTTTTTGAGCTTCAGTTTTCCCTTCTAAGTTTGAAATAATGCCTGTCAGAATTGTTAATGAGAGTTAAATGAGAGCATATATAAACAGATATATTCTGTTTGTTTTTATGTGCTTGTCTGTTTTACTGCATGAGGCCAGTTTAGGATGCTATGGATATAAAAGTTGTAATAAGAGCTTCATCTGACCGTATGGAATCAGGGAGTGGAGATACAGAAGATAATTGGGGAATGCAGCTGATAGCATTTGTCAATGAATTGCTTGTGATGGAAGGCAAGAATGAGGGGAAGAGGTCAATAATGCTAGTACTGTAGAGAAGAGAGACCACCATGTCTTTAGGGAACATGCATGTGTAGAAGTTGGTGAGAAAGGAATGTTAAGAATTAGCTGCTGCAATGGAGCCGCTCATCTTTAAAGAAAAACTGTGCTCTCCTATTTTCTAGTTAGACAGCTGATGTAAGGGCAGTTGACTAGCCAGTTAACTAGTAAATTTGTAACATAACAGCTTTACATAATTTGAATTCATAGCACAGCAAAATACCAAGTAAATATATAGCATGAATGGCCCAAACTGTGACAGTTAAGTCTACACCTGCTAAGAGTATAGACTTGTTTTCCTCATTGCTGCTATCAAATCCCAAGGCTATAGTGTTCTACTACTATAATTTACTCATGGTCTTTACTTTTAATCACTTTATGGTGATTCTCAATTCAGAATCTTTCTTTTCCCTGTGCCGAGCCAAGGCTCCTCAGATGGTTGTTGAAGTATTAGGCTGCCTATTGTACCACCCAAGGCAAAGCAGTTTGCTGCCAGATTTTGTACCATCAACCTCCGTGCCCATGTTGTGTATTTCCCTTGCAGAGCCCCATGGCCCCTCCTTGTGAGGCTTGCGTGAGCAGATGCTAGCTGCTGGGCCTGCCTTTTTGGTCCTAGCAGTGTATGAAAGCACGACAGGTTAATGGCTCAGATAAGGTTTGGCAGAAAAGCCATTCTTTATGCTTTGAATTGTGGTTAAGACCACTTCTTCAGAGTGGTTTTTGGCTTTACCACAAATGTAGGTTTGATCCTTATAACATGACGTGATAACAGAAGGTTAAGTTACGGTTCAAAAGAAATGTATTGTTTTGGGTATAAACACTCAAGCAGAAAGGCATTTCCTTATTCATGCAGTGGTGTTATAAAAAACGTTCTGGAAATCTTTTCTTCCCTATTCTGAATATACGAATTTTGACCACCTTATTATTTTTGTTTATTGAATAGTCTCCCTTCACTGTCCTATTTTGCATGTTTTAAAATGATAATTGCCATCTTTTATTTTTTTCCCTTAGGGACAGGCTTCTTTGAAAAGGTTTAACTCCTTGTAAACCTAAATCGTAGCCTTTCCTTTATGAATTAGACCTTATTTTGGCTACACATCCATAAATGTTCTGGTCTGTTATTTAAAAGGGAAATAGGGGCTTCCCTGGTGGCGCAGTGGCTGAGAGTCCGCCTGCCGATGCAGGGGGCACGGCTTCGTGCCCCAGTCCGGGAGGATCCCACATGCCGCGGAGCGGCTGGGCCCATGAGCCAAGCCCGCTGAGCCTGCGCGTCCGGAGCCTGTGCTCCACAACGGGAGAGGCCACAACAGTGAGAGGCCCGCGTACCGCAAAATAAATAAATAAATAAAAGGCAGATGCACTGCAGAATTCAAATATTTTAGAATACCAAACTGTATCCTAGAGGTTTGGCTGTTTAAGAAATTGGCCAAAAAATGGTTTGATAGAGGTTGGCCTGGTACTGTCTTTATAATTTTTAGAAAATTGAATTTTCTATGTATTCTTGGTCCTTTTCAACTCAGAAAAAAATGTACTTTGTGAAATTATGATTGATAGGGTAGACACTATCACATGAACAATATAACATATTGTCTTTGTGCAGGGAATATGAAAGAGTAATCATCAAAAATTTGACATACAGATACGCGTGAACATGCGTGTCTGTTTATGCAATAGCTAAGGTATGGCTCCCACAGCAGATGTCTTTAGACTTCCTGAATTTTATGCATCTATAGGTTTAGAAAAGATTTTTTCACTTTCTAGTAATCAAAGAATAAATTATCCTTTACAATTATAAAATTTAGTCAGTAGCGGAAGTATTGGGAGCGTAATGAAAGGTTTCCTTTCAGGTTTTTTGTTGACCCCTCACTGAAGCAAAACAGGTCTATACTATAGCATAGAAACTTGTAGGGTTAGTTAGTACATTTCACAATCTTCATAATTTTTATATTCATACCTCTTCATATGATAGTATCCAGAATTGAACTGTAATTAAATTCTATCTTACTGCAGACTATATGGAAAATCATGGACATTATACTCTAGCTACATTTTTTTTGAATTTTATTTTATTTTTATATACAGTAGGTTCTTATTAGTCATCCATTTTATATACATCAGTGTACACATGTCAATCCCAATCTCCCAATTCATCATACCCCCCCCCCCAACCCCCGCTTCTTTCCCCCCTTGGTGTCCATACGTTTGTTCTCTACATCTGTGTCTGTTTCTGCCTTGCAAACTGGTTCATCTGTACCATTTTTCTAGGTTCCACATATATGCGTTAATATATGATATTTGTTTTCCTCTTCCTGACTTACTTCACTCTGTATGACAGTCTCTAGATTCATCCAGGTCTCTACAAATGACCCAATTTCGTTCCTTTTTATGGCTGAGTAATATTCTATTGTATACATGTACCACATCTTCTTTATCCATTCGTCTGTCGATGGGCATTTAGGTTGCTTCCATGACCTGGCTATTGTAAATAGTGCTGCAATGAACATTGGGGTGCATGTGTCTTTTTTTTTTTTTTGCGGTACGTGGGCCTCTCACTGTTGTGGCCTCTCCCGTTGCGGAGCACAGGCTCCAGACGCGCGGGCTCAGCGGCCATGGCTCATGGGCCCAGCCGCTCCGTGGCATGTGGGATCTTCCCGGACTGGGGCACGAACCCGTATCTCCTGCATCGGCAGGCGGACTCTCAACCACTGCACCACCAGGGAAGCCCTCATGTGTCTTTTTGAATTATGGTTTTCTCTGGCTATATGCCTAGTAGTGGGATTGCTGGGTGATATGGTAATTCTATTTTTATTTTTTTTAAGAAACCTCCATACTGCTCTCCATAGTGGCTGTATCAATTTACATTCTCACTGACACTGCAAGAGGGTTCCCTTTTCTCCACACCCTCTCCAGCATTTGTTGTTTGTAGATTTTCTGATGATGCACATTCTAACTGTTGTGAGGTGATACCTCATTGTACTTTTGATTTGCATTTCTCTAATAATTAGTGATGTGGAGCAGCTTTTCATGTGCTTCTTGGCCATCTGTATGTCCTCTTTGGAGAAATGTCTATTTAGATCTTCTGCCCATTTTTTGATTGGGTTGTTTGTTTATTTAATATTGAGCTGCATGAGCTGTTCGTATATTTTGGAGATTAACCCTTTGTCTGTTGATTTGTTTGCAAATATTTTCTCCCATTCTGAGGGTTGTCTTTTCGTCTTGTTTGTAGTTTCTTTTGCTTTGCAAAAGCTTTTAAATTTCATTAGGTCCCATTTGTTTATTTTTGTTTTTATTTCCATTACTCTAGGAGGTGGATCAAAAAAGATATTGCTGTTATTTAAATCAAAGAGTGTTCTTCCTATGTTTTTCTCTAAGAGTTTTATAGTGTCTGGTCTTACATCTAGGTCTCTAATCCATTTTGAGTTTGTTTTTGTGTATGGTGTTAGGAAGTGTTCTAATTTCATTCTTTTACATGTAGCTCTCCAGTTTTCCCAGCACCACTTATTGAAGAGACTGTCTTTTCTCCATTATATATCCTTGCCTCCTTTGTCATAGATTAGTTGACCACAGCTGCATGGGTTTATCTCTGGGCTTTGTATCCTGTTCCATTGATCTATATTTCTGTTTTTGTGCCAGTACCATATTATGTTGATTACAGTAGCTTTGTAGTATAGTCCGAAGTCAGGGAGTCTGATTCCTCCAGCTCCCTTTTTTCCCTCAAGACTGCTTTGGCTATTCGGGGTCTTTTGTGTCTCCATACAAATTTTAAGAATTTTTTGTTCTAGTTCTGTAAGAAATGCCATTGGTAATTTGATAGGGATTGCATTAAATCTGTAGATTGCTTTGAGTAGTATAGTCATTTTCACAATATTGATTCTTCCAATCCAAGAACATGGTATATTTCTCCATCTGTTGGTATCATCTTTAATTTCTTTCAACAGTGTCTTACAGTTTTCTGCCTACAGGTCTTTTGCCCCCCTAGGTAGGTTTATTCCTAGGTATTTTATTCTTTTTGTTGCAATGGTAAATGAGAGTGTTTCCTTCATTTCTCTTTCAGATTTTTCATCATTAGTGCATAGGAATGCAAGATATTTCTGTGCATTAATTTTGTATCCTGCAGCTCTTACCAAATTCATTGATTAGCTCTAGTAGTTTTCTGGTGGCATCTTTAGGATTTTCTATGTATAGTATCCTGTCATCTGCAATCAGTGACACTGTTACTTCTCCTTTTCCAGTTTGTATTCCTTTTATTTCTTTCTCTTCTCTGATTGCCATGGCTAGGACTTCCAAAACTGTGTTGAATAACAGTGGCGAGGGTGGACGTCCTTGTCCAGTGGCGAGGGTGGACGTCCTTGTCTTGTTCCTGATCTTAGAGGAAATGCTTTCAGTTTTTCACAATTGAGAATGATGTTTGCTGTGGGTTTGTCATATATGACCTTTAATATGTTGAGGTAGGGTCCCTCTATGCCCACTTCCTGGAGAGTTTTTATCATAAATCGGTGTTGAATTTTGTCAGAAGCTTTTTCTGCATCTACTGAGATGATCATTTGGTTTTTCTTCTTCAGTTTGCTAATATGGTGTATCATATGGATTGATTTGCGTATATTGAAGAATCCTTGCATCTCTGGGATAAATCCCACTTGATCATGGTGTATGATCCTTTTAATATGTTGTTGGGTTCTGTTTGCTAGTATTTTGTTGAGGATTTTTGCATCTGTATTCATCATTGATATTGGTCTGTAATTTTTTTCTCTTGTGGCATCTTTGTCTGGTTTTGATATCAGGGTGATGGTGGCCTCATAGAATGAGTTTGGGGGTTTTCCTTCCTCTGCAGTTTTTTGGAAGAGTTTGAGAAGGATGGGTGTTAGCTCTTCTCTAAATGTTTGATAGAATTCACCTGTGAAGCCATCTGGTCCTGGACTTTTGTTTGTTGGAAGTTTTTTTTTTTTTTTTGGTGGTACGCGGGTCTCTCACTGTTGTGGCCTCTCCCGTTGCGGAGCACAGGCTCTGGACGCGCAGGCTCAGCGGCCATGGCTCACGGGCCCAGCCGCTCCGCGGCATGTGGGATCCTCCTGGGCTGGGGCACGAACCTGTGTGCCCTGCATCAGCAGGCGGACTCTCAACCACTGCGCCACCAGGGAAGCCCTGTTGGAAGATTTTTAATCACAGTTTCAATTTCATTACTTGTGATTGGTCTGTTCATATTTTCTGTTTCTTCCTGGTTCAGTCTTGGAAGGTTGTACCTTTCTAAGAATTTGTCGATTTCTTCCAGGTTGTCCATTTTATTGGCATATAATTGTTTGTAGTAATCTCTTAAAATCCTTTGTATTTCTGCAGTATCAGTTGTGATTTCTTCTTTCATTTCTAATTTTATTGATTTGAGTCCTCTCCCTCTTTTTCTTGATGAGTCTGGCCAATGGTTTATCAATTTTGTTTATCTTCTCAAAGAACCAGCTTTTGGCTTTATTGATCTTTGCTCTTGTTTTCTTTGTTTCTATTTCATTTATTTCTGCTCTGATCTTTATGATTTCTTTCCTTCTTCTAACTTTGAGTTTTGATTGTTCTTCTTTCTCTAGTTCCTTTAAGTGTAACGTTATATTGTTTATTTGAGATTTTTCTTGTTTCTTGAGGTACACTTGTATAGCTATAAGCTTCCCTCTTAGAACTGCTTTTGCTGCATCCCATAGGTTTTGGATCGTTGTGTTTTCATTGTCGTTTGTCTCTAGGTATTTTTTGATTTCCTCTTGGATTTCTTCAGTTATTTAGTAACGTATTGTTTAGCCTTCTTGTGTTTGTGTTTTTTACGTTTTTTTTCCCTGTAATTGATTTCTAATCTCATAACGTTGTGGTCAGAAAAGACGCTTGATATGATTTCAGTTTTCTTAAATTTACTGAGGCTTGATTTGTGACCCAAGACGTGATCTATCCTGGAGAATGCTCTGTGTGCACTTGAGAAGAAAGTGTAATCTGCGGTTTTTGGATGGAATGTCCTATAAATATCAATTAAATCTATCTGGTCTATTGTTGCATTTAAAGCTTGTGTTTCCTTATTAATTTTCTGTTTGGATTATCTGTCCATTGGTGTAAGTGAGGTGTTATGGTCCCCCACTATTGTGTTACTGTCCATTTCCTCTTTTAGAGCTGTTAGCAGTTGCCTTATGTGTTGAGGTGCTCCTGTGTTGGGTGCGTATATATTTATAATTGTTATATCTTCTTCTTGGATTGATCCCTCGATCGTTGTGTAGTGTCCTTCCTTGTCTCTTGTAACATTCTTTATTTTAAAGTCTATTTTATCTGATATGAGTATTGCTACTCCAGCTCTCTTTTGATTTCTTTTTCCATAGAATATATTTTTCCATCCCCTCACTTTCAGTCTGAATGTGTCCCTAGGTCTGAAGTGGCTCTCTTGTAGACAGCATATATATGGGTCTTGTTTTTGTATCCATTCAGCAAGCCTTTGTCTTTTGGTTGGAGCATTTAATCCATTCACGTTTAAGGTAATTATCAATATGTATGTTCCTATTACCATTTTCTTAATTGTTTGGGGTTTGTTTTTGTAGGTCCTTTTCTTCTCTTGTGTTTCCCACTTAGAGAGGTTCCTTTAGCATTTGTTGTACAGCTGGTTTGGTGGTGCTGAATTCTCTTAGCTTTTGCTTGTCTGTAAAGCTTTTGATTTCTCCATCGAATGTGAATGAAATCCTTGTCGGGTAGAGTAATCTTGGTTGTAGGTTCTTCCCTTTCATCACTTTAAGTATATCATGCCACTTCCTTCTGGCTTATAGAGTTTCTGCTGAGAAATCAGCTGTTAACCTTACAGGAGTTCCCTTGTATGTTATTTGTCATTTTTTCCTTGCTGCTCTCAGTAATTTTTCTTTGTCTTTAATTTTTGCCAGTTTGCTTACTGTGTGTCTCGGTGTGTTTCTTCTTGAGTTTATCCTGTATGGGACTCTCTGCACTTCCGGGACTTGGGTGGCTGTTTCCTTTCCCATGTTAGGGAAGTTTTCGACTATAATCTCTTCAGATATTTTCTCGAGTCCTTTCTCTCTCTCTTCTCCTTCTTGAACCCCTGTAATGTGAATGTTGTTGTGTTTAATGTTGTCCCAGAGGTCTCTTAGGCTGTCTTCATTTCTTTTCATTCTTTTTTCTTTATTCTGTTCTGCAGCTGTTAATTCCACCATTCTGTCTTCCAGGTAACTTATCCGTTTTTCTGCCTGTTATTCTGCTATTGATTCCTTCTAGTGTAGTTTTCATTTCAGTTATTGTATTGTTCATCTCTGTTTGTTTGTTCTTTAATTCTTCTAGATCTTTGTTAAACATTTCTTGCATCTTCTCGATCTTTGCCTCCATTCTTTTTCCAAGGTCCTGGATCACCTTCACTATCATTATTCAGAATTCTTTTTCTGGAAGGTTGCCTATGTCCACCTCATTTAGTTGTTTTTCTGGGGTTTTATCTTGTTCCTTCATTTGGTACACAGTCCTCTGCCTTTTCATCTTGTCTTTCTTTCTTTGAAGGTTGTTTTTGTTCCACAGGCTGCAGGATTGTAGTTCTTCTTGCTTCTGCTGTCTGCTCTGTGGTGGATGAGGCTATCTCTCTAGTTACATTTTAAACCAAATTTATCATTGTGTCAATTTGGGCAAGGTAGTTTCTAAGCTGATCTTGTAATGAGGATAATAGCACCTACCTTAATAAGATTGATGTATGTGTGTGAAGTGAGATATGCATGCACAGTGCATAGCCTGATCCTGCTGTTGTAGTGTATTTTGTCTGCATAGGGATCATGTTTCTTATTTGCTGTTATACGTTCCAAGTGTCTACTACAGTGCCTAACATACAGTAGGCACTTTAATATGTGTTAAATGTTAATGAAAGAACAATGGAATGAGACTGTAGGAAAACAGTTAATTATGCCACTCTGTCTGTCCTTCTTCTTCATCTTGGTTTTAGTTGAGGGAGGCCTAGGAAGCCAGTTTAAAAATTAACAAATAGGAAGATTCTAATCCTAGTACACATTCAGCCTTTTTCTGTGACACTGCATAATAAGTGATTTTTTTTTTTTTTTAAAGTGCCTACTCTGGAATAGATTTGCCCCAACAGAGGACCATAGCTGATCCTGATTTTTTGCCTAGTAATTAGGAGAGGAGATTGTAAATTCTGATCTGCAGTTTGGATGGAGAGAAGAAGACCAATTTTTTCAGGACTTATACCCTTATACTAACCTTTCTTGATATGAAATACATACATTTGGGAATGGTATAGCCGAGGACTAGAAATCACCGGCTTCTAAATTTTGATGTTAAAATACAATTTGAAGACAACAGGAATAAAGTCTAGGAAAAAACTTTTTTTCAAAACCATCCATTCATTCAAGAAACTTAGATATTTATATATCTAGAAATATATTTATCAATTAAAGTAATATACCTACAGAAAAGCAAAGCACACAAATCATAAATGTACAATAAAGTAAATTTTCACAAAGTGAATATACATGGGTGACCATCACACAGATGAAGTTACAGAATATTACTAGCTCTTCAGGGACCCTTCTTATAGCTCCTCCTAGTGTCTGTACCTCCCTCTCAAAGGTAACCTGTATTCTTGTGTGTACAGTAGATTAGTTTTGCTTTTTTTTTTTTGAATTTCATATAAATAGAATCATACAATTCTTGTACCTTTTTGAGCCTGACTTGTTTTGCTAGTAATCAACATTATTGCATATGTAATGATAATTTGTTCACTTTCATTACTGAATAGCACTCTATTGTATGATTATTCTATAATTTATCTGATCCTTTGACAGTGGTCATTTGAGTTTCTGATTGTGGTTATTATGTCTGATGATGCTGTGGACATTGTTGTAGATGTCTTTTGGTATCCATGTGTACACATTTGTGGGGGTATAGCATTCTTACTACTTTTGAACATGTGCAGTAATACTCTCAAGTCAACAAGCATGTATTTTAAACTGTTGTCAATGGTTCATCAGTATCACTATATTCTCAGGTGTACTTTCATTAAGGAAAAGTCTTGGGCCTTCATGTACCACCTAATTGCATGATGTTGCTTCTGAGGCTATTCCATTCCACAGGCTGAATCAATTAAGAGAGAGGTCCACTGGACCTCACTTTTACAGGGAAATATTATTTTTTTCTACTCATACTTTCCGTGTGATGGGAGCTAAGTAGTACAGTGCCTGGTTTCTCTCTACCAAGTTTAATCCTTTGATTCCTCAACAGTTACTTGGAAATTTTTATTTCTAGGGTGTTAGGAATCAATATAGAGCCCAGCTTTAAAATTGCTAAGTCTTTTGGCTTAGTAGCTTTCTTTTTTAACTGAAAATCGCCTATTTTTCCATAGTTTGTTTATTCCATGGGGGCAAGAACTTACTTTGAGAGGTCTCCTGAAATGTAACTTACTCATCTTCCTCATATCCTTCCCCACTAAAAATCTCTTTGGCCCTTTCTGCTATAGTCAAGCTTTCCTACCAGAAACCATTGATGGTCACTTCTTGGGGTCTGATCTCTCAGTGCCAAACACCTGTCCTGAACAGTGGTTAGCATATAGGTAACTGGATCCCTTCCTAGATAAATGAACTACACACTAAATGTTGCATACCTTTTCAAGAATAGGACCCAAGGAGAACAGGTGAAGAAATCCTATTATGGATAGTTATAATCTGTGGCTTTCTAAATTTCATTTTAGATAAGGGGATAAGGGGGGAAAAGCTCCATTTACTTTTATTGGCTTTTTTTTTTCCTTCCTTTTTTTTAAAGTCTCACTAGGATTGGAAAGAGCATTTCAAAAGATGAGAGAAAATTAATAACTTCTGATTAATATCAGATTTCTTTCTTCCTGCAAAGAATTTTCAAATGCCCTCGGAGAACTGACACCCTTAACATCTTTGGCAGAAGTTTTGTGGAGAAAAAAGATCTTCACTGCTTATAATTTGAGGTGGGGGTGAGAAGTAATGGAGGGGTGCAATGGCAAAAACTATGTGATTTCATCTCATGTACAAGCTGCTTTCCATGATCACTTGGCATTTTCCATGGGAGATGTTCAGCCCCAAACAGTCTTCCATGGATTGTTTGCATGCTTTCTGGGCTGCCCTACCTTGGGAGGTGTAGATTCTAGGACAGATTTCTCTCTTTCCTTTTGTGTCTTTGCTTTGATGGTAGTAGGAACCATTTTTATATATGTACATATACTCCTCATGTTTTTCTTTTGTTTGTTGTGGCACCCACTTGTTTGTTTTTTCTAAGTTACTGGGTAGCTGCCGCCACCTAACCTGGCAGTAACACAGGATACCCCTCAAAGCTGAGCTATTATCCCTCACTAAGCCATAGTTTAAGCAAAACTAAATGTACTACTTGAGCAGTAGAATATATATAAAACATAAAATTTACCATTTTAAACATTTTTAAGTGTACAGTTCAGTTGCATTAAGTACATTCATATTATTGCACAACCACCATCACCATCCATCTCCAAAACTTTTTTATCTTCCCAAACTGTACCCATTAGACAATAACTCTCCATGCTCCCTTAACCCTCACCCCTGGCATCAGTCCGTGGCAACCACCATTCTACTGAATTTGAATACTCTAGGTCCCTCATATAAGTGGAATCATAGGATATTTGTCCTTTTGTGTGTGTCTTATTTAGTACAGTGTATTCAAGGTTCATCCATATTGTACATAGCATATGTCAGAATTTTTTTTAAGGTGGAATAATATTTAATTGTATGTGTATACCACATCTGTCCATCCATCGGTGGGCATTTGGGTTATTTCCACCTTTTGCCTATTGTGAATAATGCTGCTCTGAACATTGGTGTACAAGTGTCTATTTGAAATTCTGCTTTTACTTCTTTTGGGTATACACCCAGAAGTGGAATTGGTAGATCATGTAGTAATTATACATTTAATTTTGGAGATTGCCATACTGTTTTCCACAGTGGCTGCACCATTTTATATTTCCACCAGCAACATACAAGGGTTCAAATTTTCCACATCCTCACCAACACTTGTTATTTTTTGTTTTTTTTGGTAATAGGCATCCTGATGGGTGTGAAGTGGTATCATTACGGTTTTGATTTGCATTTCCCTAATGATTAGTAACATTGAGCTTCTTTTATGTGCTTATAGGCTATTTGTATATCTTCTTGGAGATACATATCTTCTTATCTCTAAAAGTCCTTTGGCTGTTTGTAAATCAGATGTTTTGTTGTTGAGTTATAGTTCTTTATGTATTCTGGATATTAATCTCTTTGTGAGATGTATGATTAATTATATATATTTTAAAGCAATATAAATATGTATTTGTTTTGAAGGGCCTATTTCAGTTTTACCGTATTTCTTAGGGCAAATATTCAGTAATCCACTCTTGAAGCAGTAGTGGTGTTTTGTCTAGTGCTTACTCAGTGCCTAGAACTCGTTTTGGTGCTGTACACTTATGAACTTTTAAAATTCTTGCAGGAATCCTATGTGGACATACTTTCATCTGTGTTTTCGGTTGAGAAAAATGAGACACAGAGAGTTTAAGTAACTTCCACTAGTTTGCTTTAAAGGTGGAATGTGAGCTTAAGCAATCTAGCTCCTGAGCCCATGCCCTTACCACAATATGTGGCTACCTCTCCCATGACTTGCATTGGTGACAAACTGTATGTGCTCTCATCAGATGACACTTTTCACCTCTTAAACACTGTCTTAAAAGGCAGTGCATAAGATCAAGTGAGGTGTCTGAAAGAAGTTCTTAGCAAAAATTAAACAGACGGTTAAGATTGGAACCTCTTTAAAATTCTTTAAGTTGCATTATGTTTTCCTTTTTTGGAAGTGTGTTTTCCATAAAGGTGTGTTCTTTATTTGGGTCTGGAATACTTTTTTCTAAAATGTTTCGCCTAGTGAAATTTGCTTACTGAGACCATTTTGGGGGTAAATTTTTTTTTTAACATCTTTATTGGAGTATAATAGCTTTACAGTGGTGTGTTAGTTTCTGCTTTATAACAAAGTGAATCAGTTATACATATACATGTGTCCCCATGGGGGTAAATTTTTAACTTACATGTTTTTCTCTGTTTCTATTTTAAGCCACCTGTAGTCTAGACTTGGTGTATGAGTGGCTTTAAGTGATGTCTAGATACTGAAATTTTATTTTGCTGTTTACCTAAGCCAAACTTAATTAGTAATGAATAAAACATCTGTCAAATTGTATAATACATTCTAGAGCAAAATGGAATTTTTGCTACTGCCCACCATTATCACTAATACTGGGCGTAGTGGGGTGTATGTATTTGTGTGTTGTTTTATATATGCACTTGGGGAAAGGGGATGAAAATGTAGATCTCATTTCCTCATTCAAAATTAATGTTACTCGGAATTCCCTGGTGGTCCAGTGGTAAGGACTCCTTGCTTCCACTGCAGTGTGCACAGGTTCGATCCTTGGTCGGGGAGCTACGATCCGGCTTGCCGCGCTGCATGGCCGGGGGTGGGGTGGGGTGGGGGGAAGAAAAAGATCAATGCTACTAATTGGATAGCTTTTTTTCCCCTTTTCGTTCTCTCTTTTTTCTCTCCTTGTGTGTGTGTGTATGGGGCGGGGCACGACTGGGAGGTGCTATGTGTAACCAGCAGTCTATTCCTAATTGTACACATGGATTTAAAAAAGTTTTTGTTAATAGAAATGATGCTTTTTTAAAATAAATTTATTTATTTTATTTATTCTTGGCTGCTTTGGGTCTTCATTGCTGCACACAGGCTTTCTCTAGTTGCGGTGAGTGGGGGCTACTCTTTGTTGCGGTGCAGGGGCTTCTCCTTGCGGTGGCTTCTCTTGTTGAGGAGTACGGGCTCTAGGAACGCAGACTTCAGTCATTGTGGCATGCGGGCTCAGTAGTTGTGGCTTGCAGGCTCTAGAGTGCAGGCTCAGTAGTTGTGGCGCATGGGCTTATTTGCTCCGCAGCATGTGGGATCTTCCCAGACCAGGGCTCGAACCCGTGTCCTCTGCATTGGCAGGCGGATTCTTAACCACTGCGCCACCAGGGCAGCCCCAAATGATGTTTTATTGAATATCTTCATATGCAGATTTTTGCATAGTCACAGTTTATGTGTACCTATATAATTAATTTCCAGAATAGAAATGGCTAGGAATTCAAAGAAATGCACATCTTGAATTATAATAGACACTGCCTAATGTCTTCCGAAAAGATTGCACAAATTTAAACTCCCAACAGTGCATGAGAATTCCTGTTTCTCTACTTGTACGTCAACGACGGGTATTATCAAACTTTAAATCTACAGCAGCGATTCTTTTTCTTTAAATATAAATTTACTTATCTATTTTTGGCTGCGTTGGGTCTTTGTTGCTGCACGTGGGCTTTTTCTAGTTGCAGCGAGCAGGGGCTACTCTTCCTTGCAGTGTGCGGGCTTCTCATTGTGGTGGTTTCTCTTGTTGCGGAGCACAGGCTCTAGGTGCGTGGGCTTCAGTAGTTGTGGCTGGCATGTGGGCTCAGTAGTTGTGGTGCACGGCCTTAGTTGCTCCGCGGCATGTGGGATCTTCCCAGACCAGGGATCGAACCCGTATCCCCTGCATGGGCAGGCCGAGTCTTAACCACTGCACCACCAGGGAAGTCCCAACAATTCTTAAGTGATTGTCGTAAGAACATAAGAGCTGTGCCAGGAAGCTGGCCATAGAGTGTCTTATGTGTCACCTTCATTGAATGTTTTTTGATAGGTTTGTCACCACCAGGTTCTGTGGCAGTTAGGGTCAGGCCAGCAACTTGATCAGATTAGTGCTTCTCTGATTGTGACCTTTTTTGTTTTGATATAATTTCAGTTTACAGAAGAACTGCAAGAATATTACAAAGAAGTTCAGCCAGATACTTCAGTCATTAACATTTTACCACATTTGCATTATCCTTCTGTGTATCTACACATGCGCGCACACACGCACACACACACACACGCACATGCACACACATATATACTTATTTTCCCTGAACCCTTTGAAGGTAATTAGGCATCATGCCCTTTTCTCCCTAAACACTACAGTGAGTGTTTCTAAAAAATAAGGACATTCTCTTATTGAACCCCTGTACAGCTGTCAAAACCAGAAATTAAAATTGATATCCTATTTTCTAATCTACCATTTTATGCAGATTTTGTTAGTTGTCTAAATAATGTCCTTTTATAGCAGAGTAAATTCTGGATAGTCTGTTGTATTCAGTGATCATGTATCTTTAGTCCCTTCTAATCTGGGCCAGTTTCTCAGTTTTTTGCTTTTCACAACCTTGATGCTCTGAAAAGTATAGTCCACTTATTTTGTGGACTATTCCACAATTTAGGTGTGTTATGTTTCTTCATGTTTAGATTCAAGTTCTCTGTTTTTTTGTCAGTTGTATCATAGAAGTGATATTGTGCTCTTATGCATCATGTTAGGAGGCATTTGATGTCAATTTGTCCTATTCAGTCTCTTGACATGAAATTGGAGTACTTTGCTAAGTGTCTCATTGCTCCCTCTTGTTGAGCCATAGGTTTTAAGACATATACTTTTCATATAAGATCTTTATATGTGATGTTAATGGATGCCAGTGTTCTCATTACTCAGTTGTGCTAACTGGGTGGTGAGGCTTATGGCTGTTGCAGATTTAATTGGGGGAAATCCCTCCTCAGGTATGGATTTTAGGAAAGACATCTTTACCCTAACCTGGTAATAATAATATTGGAGATACCTTAAAAGCCAGATGCTGAGAATAGCTGGAAATGATGGTCCCAGTCACTCATTCTTTGTATCTTTCCACTCTTCCTGATTCTTTACACAAACTGCTGACAGACTGTTACAAAGTTAAGTTTGTTGTTGTGTGGTTTTAATTGAAAAAGAAAAGGTAGGATAAAGGGACTTTAAAAATTAAGGAAGCAGTGCTTTTCAAATGTTCTACCCAGTATACTCGTAAGAAGGGGAGCGTGTTTCTCCACCTGATGGGGTCAACTGCAAGTGTGGCATGTCTTTGAAGTCTACCCCATAGGATATTTGTTCTAATAGAAACATGCTTAATAAATGTGATGGTTTCGGAGACTACATCATGCCTTGATTGTCTTTGTTACAGTATCCAAGACCACTAGTTACACCCTGACAGGTTTTGAGGATTATTGCCGTTAAATATGGTTCTTAAAGTAAGAGTAGTTTCAAAGCTAGAAGTTGAAATGCAACAAAGGGCGACATGTCTTGCTCAAAGTTATGTGACTTAATACGTAGGCTGTTTTCTGCCATAGGTATAGAATGAATAAGCTTTTAGAAGTAAAAATAAGTTACATATTTACTTTAAATATATTTTTTAGATTAGTCAAATATTAACCTTTTAAATCATATTCAATAAGTACAATATTTAAGTTGTTTCTTACATTTTTGTTTTTGTAAACTATATAGATAATATCTTTGAACATATGCCATTGTCCATTTGTCTTAGTAGCATGTAAGTTCCATAAGGACATGGATTTTGTGTTTCTTTTGTTCACTGATGTATACCTAGTACCTATATTTGGTACATACTAGGTGAATGAATGAATCTAGAGACAAAGACGGTATGTTATGTGTAGTCCTTTCTAAGTAGCATCTTCTGTTTTTGTGAGTAAATTACTAAACAGCTTCCTAGTACCACTTGCTTTGTTTTTCACATTGTATTTTAGCATAGACTATGGTGATAGTGTATATCACCTATTTGTTTCTTTCTCCTGGTGGAATGATCAGGTATGGATTCTTGAGTGTATGAATCAGGTTTCCTAATTTTCCCATCAAATGTTGTTTAATTTCAGTATCTTGAATCATGTTTCAAGAATTCTAGTACTTTTTTTTGTTTTTGTTTTTGCAGTACGCGGGCCTCTCACTGTTGTGGCCTCTCCTGTTGCGGAGCACGGGCTCCGGACGCGCAGGCTCAGCGGCCATGGCACGCGGGCCCAGCCGCTTCGCGGCATGTGGGATCTTCCTGGACCGGGGCACGAACCCGTGTCCCCTGCATTGGCGGGCGGGCTCTCAACCACTGCGCCACCAGGGAAGCCCAAGAATTCTAGTACTTTTTTGAACTGTATACTGTTTACAGCAGATTTGGTGCAAAGTTTGGCTTAATTATGAGTTTGAATTTTTCATACTTTGTTTTCTACGTTTTTCCTGCAAATACCGCACCAGTGTTTCTTGAGTTAATTTATTGTAATATCGTTTCTGCATGAAGCAAAAAATTTGTGAAATACAAAAAAATAGAGGAAATTACTTTTAGTTCTACACCCAAGGGCAGAATAGTTTCCCACACTACTTGAGCTTGCTTTTCCATCTAGCTCTGTTTTTTTTTTTTTGTTTTTTGTTTTTTCCTTGCGTTATGCGGGCCTCTCACTGTTGTGGCCTCTCCCATTTGCGGAGCACAGGCTCCGGACGCGCAGGCTCAGTGGCCATGGCTCACGGGCCCAGCCGCTCCGCGGCATGTGGGATCTTCCCGAAACGGGGCACGAACCCGCGTCTCCTGCATCGGCAGGCGGACTCTCAAGCACTGCGCCACCAGGGAAGCCCTAGCTCTGTTTTTAAACTCAGAAGTTCTAATATCGTTACTAGACAGTAGTCTAGCAGTGTAATTACTAAGTTGTTCTATATTCAAAAAAGTTTTTTCTTATCCTTCCACACCCACCTTTTGCTTTTTGACTTGGTTTTTCTCGTGTGAAGCATCTGTTAGCTAGAAAAGGTGTTTTTCCCACGTGACTTGAGCTTGCTTTTCCATCCAGCTCTATGTTTTTAAACTTGGAAGTTCTAATATTGTTACTAGACAGTGTTCTAGCAGTGTAATTACTAAGTTGTTCTATATTCAAAAAAGTTGTTTCTTATCCTTCCACACCCGCCTTTTCATTTTTTTTTTTTTTGCGGTACGCGGGCCTCTCACTGTTGTGGCCTCTCCCGTTGCGGAGCACAGGCTCTGGACGCGCAGGCTCAGCGGCCTTGGCTCACGCGCCCAGCGGCTCCGCGGCATGTGGGATCTTCCCGGACCGGGGCTGGAACCTGTGTCCCCAGCATTGGCAGGCGGATTCTTAACCACTGCACCACCAGGGAAATCCAGCACATAGGTTTTTGTGTTTTGTTCACCAATCCCAATATGAGGGAGAAGCATACATAATAGAAGAAGAAAAGGGTGTAATCACCTTTATATAAGCTAACCTTTGCTTGTTACTTAAAAAAAGTCCAGAATTATAACTTTTTTCTTTTAAATATATAACAGCGTTGATGATCACATTTAATCAAAACTATGCTTTCTATAGTGTGCAAAAAATTTGAGAAACCCACTCATGCAAATGAGATATTGACAACCTATAATATCAAAAAGAGAAATTGGATAACAGTGATTCTTTGTTACAATGAGGAATTAAGTCAGTACTTCATAAAATCAAAGGTGTTCCTAGGGTACTTAAGGATTTAGATTTTTTTGTTTTTGCATTGTTAAATATACTGTGCACCTATTATGAAAGTGTTTTATGGAAGAGTGGCCTAAACTTGGTTGATCCAATTTATTTCTGGTTTTCAGTTGTCAACACGTCAATAGATATCTTGTTTTAAAAATAGATTACAAGGGATTTCCCTGGTGGCTCAGTGGTTAAGAGTACGCCTGCCAGTGCAGGGCACACGGGTTCGAGCCCTGGCCCCGGAAAATCCCATGTACCGTGGAGCAACTAAGCCAGTGCACCACAACTGCTGAGCCTGTGCTTTAGAGCCCGCGAGTCACAACTACTGAAGCCCGTGCACCTAGAGCCCGAGCTCGCAACAAGAGAAGCCACTGCAGTGAGAGGCCCGCACACCACAATGAAGGGTAGCCCCCGCTCGTCGCAACTAGAGAAAGCCCGCGCGCAGCAACGAAGACCCAAAGCAGCTAAAGATAAATAAATAAATAAATTTTCAAAAAATAGATTACAAGTAAAGATAAAAAATTTGTACTGGCCTGTCTCACCATTCCCTACTTCAAAAGGGAGGGATAGAACTTAATCTTTAAATCATAATCAGTCTCTGAGTAATTGTTAGCTGACTTGTCAGTTCTGCTGAAAACTGGTTATTTTGATTTCATAATGTAAATATACATTATGAATTTTCTTGAGTCACTCATGTTTAAAGATGGGCCTTCTTTCTGTAGTAGATAATTCCTGAAGTTTTGTGTATTCTATTGATACATCAGATTGGTAGAGGAAAATGGATAAGTATAGGGTGCATATAGTATCTTGGTATGACAGTTTTAAATACGTAGATATATGAATTTTATTGAATAATTATAATTTAGTTCAATTGTGAGCTTCAGAATTGTGCACTGTGAACCTACTAAACACTTTTATGAATTTTCTCAGAAACCTCGTTTTCTTATCCTTCCCCCATTCTAATAGATACAGTAACCATTAGGTTTTCTTTTTTAAATTTTTTATTGGCGTATAGTTGATTTACAGTGTTGTGTTAGTTTCAGGTGACAGCAGAGTGAATCGGTTATACATATACATATATCTGCTTTTTTTGTTTTGTTTTGTTTTTAAGATTCTTTTCCCATGTAGGCCATTACAGAGTATTGAGTAGAGTTCCTTGTGCTATACAGCAGGTTCTTATTAGTTATCTATTTTATATATATACAGTAGTGTGTATATGTCAATCCCAATCTCCCAGTTTATCCCTCCCCCATTATCCCCTGGTAACCATAGGTTTGTTTTCTACATCTGTGACTCTACTTCTGTTTTGTAAATAAGTTCATTTGTACCCTTTTATTTTAGATTCCATATATAAGCAATATCATATGATATTTGCAGTAACCATTAGTTTTTAATGGGATAGATATGAATGTGATGGCATATGCATTAAAGAAAGGATTGAGACTGCACACAATTGGAGATGCTTTATTATATACTGAAGAACCAGTTGAATCTTATTGACATTTATAATCTTTCTAGCCTTAGGATAGCACCTAGATAGAACACTGCATCATTTTGAAATGCTGTTTAGGCTTAGCAGGCAAATTGCTGAGTTCTCTTGCTCATGTTTTCTATTGGGGCAGGAGTGATATTGCACAAGCATGCTATATGATTGTTGACTTCATCTAATGGGTAGCTCCAAAAAAGAGTGTAGACACATATTTTAATCAGCATTCAGTTGTTAATCTAATTTTGTAAGCATTTCACAGCATCAAGAAACAAAATTTGCATTTGTATTTTGAGTGCAGTGGATCTCTTACTAGCCATGTAATAAACTTATGTTAAATTCTGTGTTAGATCCCAAAGGATGCTTGATGGTTGGAGTTATTAGCTAGTTTGAAGGGTTAGTGGCATCGTGATTCTCACTGAAAAGTTTTATTTCATTTGTTAACTGTGTCTCTCTCTAAAATTTTCACCATTTTAAGCCCTTAGTTAGATTCTGGCCACACCTCACTTTGCTTCTTTTATAAAGTATAACTGCTGTTAAATACATATGTGAAGAAGTAATTTAAAGATTGTCTTAAACTTCCTGGTTTTTGTAAAATATTCTAGTGAGGCAGTTTTATTTTAATCATATGCTGCAGTGGTACATTTAGTCAATCTCAAAGGTTCAAAAAAAATCTTTCCTGTGAAAAAAGATTCAGGAGTAGAGTTTTGCCTTTAACTCCATAATTGGAGTTCACATCATAGATTAGCCACTGATTTAAAACAATCAGTGTTTTAAAACCTACGGTCTTCAGCAGCCTTGCTGATATTACTATTAAATCATTGTGTTTAAAATTGAATATCCTATAGGATAAAATCAATGAGAATTACTTGTTATTAATTCTTCTGACAGAAACTTGGATTATTTGCTCATTTTTAGTGCTATTTCAATTAAAGTCACTTTTCAATATTTTAGAGTTAACTAAATAAAATACCAAAATATTCAAAGTCACAGATGCCCATTGTTTATAAATGGAGTTCATAAACAGTGTCATATAGCATTAAATTACTCAACAAAAGGAAGTACATGGGATTCTAAGACTTCAGTCATCAAAGTTAATAATTATGTAAAATACGACAAATATAGTAGAGAAATCTTAAGTCAAATTAGGCTTCAGAAACCTATAACTGTGATTATGAACAAGTCACTTAAACTATAACTGCAATCTTGCTTTGAAAAGAAAACAAAATTCTATTGATCATTTTTCTTCAAGTGCTGTGTGCCTCCACCATGTCTTTCAGAAGACCTCATTTCTTATTTCAGAGGAAATAGGAGGTCATCACATAGGGATTCGTTTCTTCCTCTTATCTTTATTAATATCGCACTTAATATCTTTAGTTATTTTGGCATAACCATTTATAACTAAAAAACAGTAATAGTTACTAACATTTATTGGTCATTTACTGTATTCCAGGCATTGTTCTATGTGTCTTCTATGTTAATTAGCACGTTTAATCCCTTCAGCAACTCCTTGAGGTCAGTACAACCACTGTGTCCTTTTTACAGGTGAGGAAGGAAACTGAGGTGTAGAGAGTCAGATAATTTCAGGGCTGCACAGGAAGTGAATATTGGGTTGGCCAAAAGTTTCGTTCAGTTTTGTCCGTAAGATGGCTCTAGTAGCACTTAGTTGTCTAAAACTTCATTCGAGACAATTTTGTTAGATTGTATGTGACAGCTGTCATATCAGCATGCATTTAAAAAAAGACTTATCAAAATTGGTGAATTTTGGGGCTTCCCTGGTGGTGCAGTGGTTGAGAGTTCGTGCCCCACTCTGGGAAGATCCCACATGCCGCGGAGCGGCTGGGCCCATGAGCCATGGCCACTGAGCCTGTGCTTCGCAACGGGAGAGGCCACAACAGTGAGAAGCCTGCGTACCGCAAAAAAAAAAAAAAAAGAAATTGATGAATTTTTGTTTAGCCATTTTAATATTGAAGATGGAAGAAAAACAACATTTTCAGCATATTATGCTTTATTATTTCAAGAAAGGCAAAAATGCAACTGAAATGCAAAAAAAGATTTGGGCAGTGTATGGAGAAGGTGCAGTGACTGATCGAACACGTCAAAAGTGGTTTGCATAGTTTTGTGCTGGAGATTTCTCGCTCGACGATGCTCCACGGTTGGGTAGACCAGTTGAAGTTGATAGCAATCAAATCGAGACATTAACTGAGTACAATCAATGTTCTGCCACGTGGGAGACAGCAGACGTACTCAAAATATCTGAATCAAGCCCTGAAAATAGTTTGTACCATCTTGGTTATGTTAATCGCTTCCATGTTTGGGTTCCACGTACCGCGATAAAAACCTTCTTGACTGTATTTCTGCATGCGATTCTCTACTGAAATGTAATGAAAACGTTCCACTTTTAAAACAAATTATGACAAGCGATGAAAAGTGGATACTGTACAACAATGTGGAACGGAAGATCGTGGGGCAAGCGAAATGAACCACCACCAACCACACCAAAGGCCAGTCTTTATCCAAAGAAGGGGATGTCGTGTAATGGTGGGGTTGGAAGAGAGTCCTCTGTTATGAGCTCCTTCCGGAAAACCGAACGATTAATTCCAACAAGTACTGCTCCCAATTAGACCAACTGATAGCAACACTCGACAAAAAGCGTCCAGAATTAGTCAACAGAAAACATGATCTTCCACCAGGATAACGCAAGGCTGCACATTTCTCTGATGACCAGGCAAAAACTGTTACAGCTTGGCTGGGAAGTTCTGATTCATTTGAGTATTCACCAGACATTGCACCTTTGCTTTTCCATTTATTTTGGTCTTTACAAAATTCTCTTAACTGTAAAAATTTCAAGTCCTTGGAAGACTGTAAAAGGACCTGGAACAGTTCTTTGCTTAAAAAGATAAAAAGTTTGGGGAAAATGGAATTATGAAGTTGCCTGAAAAATGGCAGAAGGTAGTAGAACAAAACAGTGAATATGTTCAATAAAGTTTTTGGTGAAAATGAAACATGTGTCTTTTATTTTTACTTAAAAAACAAAGGTACTTTTTGGCCAACCCAATACCAAATCATAGATTTGAATTCAGCTAATCTCACTCTGAGTCTTTTCTCTTAAACTGCATGGTGTATGTATTTCTAATTCCAACCTAAATTGTGCTTATCCTTGCTCATGCTTTTCTCTTTGCCCTCTCCCAAACAACTGAAATGCTTCTATGCTAGTACATATAGCATATTTATTTTTGAAGGGCCATATGCTATAAACTAATTAAGTAGTCAACATCTAGGTTTAAATCTTAACTCTGTCTGTCACTTAATTTACTCTGTGACATTGGGCAACTTTCTACATCTTTAAAATGGGCCAATATATATCTTCCAGAATTATTTTATAATGATTAAAAAGGGGAAAAATGTATAACTTAGTGCCTGGCACATGGTAAACACTTGTGAGCTCTACACCACCTCTTGGACTGTGAGGATTGTTTTGAGTGCTCCAGATTACATGAGACTGGGGCAGGGGGGTCTTTGGTTAGATGTCTTTTAGCAAGGTGGCTCTGGAAGGTACCTGTCATCCTCATCTAATCAGCATGGTACATGCTTAGAGTGGATGTGTCAGGCATAGTTAGAGTTTGTTGTTTTGTTTAGGAATGGTTTTAAAGAATGTATTTTGTTATAACTGGGTATAGGTGTTTGCTAGAGGATTTCTTTTTATACTGGACTTTAGTAGGGTTGAAGTATAAGTCATAAAAGAGATTTCATGGTGCCTAAAAAGCTTACTGTGGAGCATGTCATACAGCCTATTTAATTTTGTTTTCTTATTTTTTCCTCTAGAAAATTTGGTGAGCGGCCTCCACCTAAACGACTTACTAGGTAAGCATTATGTTAGTCTTTCACCCAAACATTTCATAGAAGTGTTAGATCCTGTCGTTTTGGAAGCTATATTAGGTGTTCTTTGCAAGAAGTTATTCACATAATGGTATCTAGATCATAAGCCTATTTCCACCCTCCCTTCCCCACATCTCCCCTTTTTCTCCCTTCAAAAAACAGGGTAAGAGGATACAGTTCAAAGGGAAAAATGAAACCTTTCAAGAATTAATAATGAGTATTATATAGTTAATATAACAAGGGCTACCATGTAAAGATAGTTTCCTATATCTAGCTTCATTAGCCAGTCACAATTTGTTGATCACAACTGGAACTTGAAAGATACTTAAATGCTTTTAGAAAAGAATTTTAAAACAAAGATATTATCCATTTTTAATGAGACTATAAATATTATATTCTAATTATGGAATTTTTATGGTATGCATTTTAATTACACATGTTAAATTTTTTTTTTTTTTTTTTCCTTGCGTTATGCGGGCCTCTCACTGTTGTGGCCTCTCCCATTTGCGGAGCACAGACTCCGGACGCGCAGGCTCAGCGGCCATGGCTCACGGGCCCAGCCGCTCCGCGGCATGTGGGATCCTCCCGAAACGGGGCACGAACCCGCGTCTCCTGCATCGGCAGGCGGACTCTCAAGCACTGCGCCACCAGGGAAGCCCCACATGTTAAATTTTAAAGTGTTAGTCTTGAAAATGATTTTAAAAATTTCTAACGATCAGTGATTGTAAAATAAAAATAAGACATTCAAAAAAAAAAAAGACGTTCAGTTCCACAGTTACAGTCCTAGAGTTAATGCTACCCTGTGTCGTTAGTATCTTTTAAGAAAATCGTATGTGTGTATAAACATATACCTGTCTTTTTTCTTTTTAAAGTCTGGCATCATACTCTACCATTGTTCTGTTAACTGTAGATCGTCTACCTTGTTCTCCTTAGTGTATCCATAGCTTTTCCTTGTCTTCCCACTGCTCCTTATTTAATTCACACTGATAGCCATTTGGGTTATTTCCACATTATTAACTATTATTAAAAAAGCTGTTTCACTCAAAGAATGACAGGGGCATGCCAGAAGTACACACAAAGGGAGCCAGTTTGAAGAGGCTTCTTTTAGCCAAATCATGGACACTTTGGTCATCAAAATAAATAATGATAGTAATAGATTAAAATCCATAAAATAAAAGGACAGTTTAGAAGTCTACACTGAGTTAAATAAATAATTCGATAAATGGGGGAGAGGAGATAGCTTTTCTTTACAGAAGAATTCCACCTAATAAGTGTAGAAGGAATCATGGAACTAGGAAAGCACATTTTGGCAACCATTACAGTGATAATCGTTTCAGGCCAACATCATCAATGAATTCTTAAACTACTGGTTTAAAGTCTGATGAGAAACAAAGTGCTTTTATAGTGTCTAAGCATATCTTCACAAAGTATGGTTAATTATAAAGTGAAAAGCAGTAACATGACAGTGAAGAAACCTGGCAGATGCCACCTTAATTAAGCGTTCTAAATTAACATCACTAATAATGCACAAATAAATATCATATGCATCCTGAGGACATATTATCACTTTTGTAGTGTTCTTGCCAAAAATGCATAAGCTAAATCTAAGCATAAGGAAACATCAGACAGACACAGATGGAAGGACATTTCTATAAAATAAACAGCATCTACTCTTCAAAATTTTCAAAATCACGAAAAACTAAGACTGAGGAGTACCAGAGTAAAGGAAACCAAAAAGACATGACAACTAAGTTAAACATGACAAATTCAACTGAACCTGGACCAGGAACAAATTTTTCTTGTGCTCTAAAGCTGGAGTTGGCAAACGTTTTCTGTAATAGGCCAGATAATAAAAGTGTTAGGCTTTTTGGGGCACACTGAGTTTGTTTTGACTTTTCATCTCTGTTCTTGCATCCCCAAATCAGCCGTAGGCAATATGTAAATGAATGGTGTGTCTGTGTTCCAGCTCAAATTAATTAAAAAAACAAACAAACTGAAGGCTATTCTGATTTGACCTGAGGACAGCTGTTACTCAATACGGCTCCATACTCCCACCCCCAATAAAGGACATTAGAGGGACAGTTGGAGACATCTGAATAAAATCCATTATCAGTGATAATTGCATTGTGATTGTATAAGAGATTGTCTTTTTAGGAAATAAACACAAGTAATTGGGTAAAGGGACTTTATGTCTATAATGTGCTCGTAAATGGTTTTAAAAACATAATATATAGGGCTTCTCTGGTGGCACAGTGGTTGAGAGTCCGCCTGCCGATGCAGGGAACACGGGTTCGTGCCCTGGTCCAGGAAGATCCCACGTGCCGCGGAGCGGTTGGGCCTGTGAGCCATGGCCGCTGAGCCTGCGCGTCCAGAGCCTGTGCTCTGCAATGGGAGAGGCCACAACAGTGAGAGGCCCGCGTACCACAAAAAACCCCCACAAAAAACCATAATATTACAAATATGGTAAAATATTAACATTCGAGAGTCTGGGGTAAATTGGGACTAGGAATTGTTTGTGCTTTCGTAACTTTTCTGTATGCCTGAAATTCAAAATAAAAAAAAATTGAAGGTGTATTTCAGATCAAGTGGGCTGGGAAAATATAACTTATCTCACAGGTCCATGTAAATGTATTTTCAATTACTTATTTTTATATATCTTGAAATTCTAACTGGAATTGCTTAATTCACATATATAGCCATTTTGAAATTTAATAGAGAAATATTTTAATTTCATTACCAGCAGCAATAGGTTCAGGTGACTCCTAACAATAAAATATTTATTTATTCATTCATTCATTCATTTATTTAGGCTGTGTCGGGTCTTAGTTGTGGCACGCAGGATCTTCGTTGAGGCATGCGGGATCTTTTGTTGTGGCACACGGGCTTCTCTCTAGTTGTGGAGTGCAGGTCTTCTCTTTTCTAGTTGTGTCACACAGGCTCCAGGGCGCATGGGCTCTGTAGTTGTGGCGCACGTGTTCTAGAGCATGTGGGCTCTGTAGTTCGTGGTACACAGGCTCTCTGGTTGAGGCACGTGAGCTCAGTAGTTGTGGCACGTGGGCTTAGTTGCCCCGCGGCATGTGGGGATCCTAGTACCCTGACCAGGGATTGAACCCATGTCCCCTGCATTGGAAGGTGGATTCTTTTTTTTTTTTTTTTTTTTTTTTTTTACAATGGTGTGTTAATTTCTGCTTTATAACAAAGTGAATCAGTTATATATATACATATGTTCCCATATCTCTTCCCTCTTGCGTCTCCCTCCCTCCCACCCTCCCTATCCCACCCCTCTAGGTGATCACAAAGCACCGAGCGGATCTCCCTGTGCTATGCAGCTGCTTCCCACTAGCTATCTATTTTACGTTTGGTAGTGTATGTATGTCCATGCCACTCTCTCACTTTGTCCTAGCTTACCCTTCCCCCTCCCCATGTCCTCAAGTTCATTCTCTACGTCTGTGTGGAATTATATTCCAATAAAGATGTTTTTTAAAAAAAAAGAAGCTAAGACCAGGAGTGTATAAAATTTTTGTTAAAGGGTAAAATGGTAGGTATTTTTGTGACCCAAACAGCCTCTGTTGTAACTACTTAACTCTGTTGTAGCACAAAAGCAGCCTCAGACGATGTGTAAACCAATGGACATTTCTGTATACTGGAGTATAACTTTATTTCTAAAGTAGGCGGTGGATAGCATTTGACGTGCAGGCTGTAATTGTAGATCCCTGAGCTAGAGGAGAGGTTGAACAACTTAAATAGAGGACCTGGAAGATAAAAAAGGGAAGATCCAAAGCAAATTCTAGAGATGAAAACTAAAGTATTTAAATGAAAAAATACACTTGGTGGGATTAATCACAGATATACACTGTTGAAGAAGAGATTAGCAAACTTGAAGGCATACCAATAGAAACTATCCAAAATGAAGCACCCAGAGAAAATATCTGAAAAAAAAAAGATCATTAATGAGCTGTGGTTTATTTTCAGATACACCAATATACATGTAATTGGAGTCATTTAAGGGGAAGGTATGACTAAAAGAATATATGAAGACATAATGGCTGAAAATTTTCTAAATTTGGTGAAAACTGTAAAACCACAGTTCCAAGAAACTCAGTGAACTCCAAGTGCAAAAACTATCATTTTTTTTAAACCACATCATCATCAAGTTGCTTGAAGTCAGTGATAAAGAGAAAATGTTAAATGCAACAGAGAAAAAAAGATAAATTATATACAGAGGGAAAAAAGATATAGAGAAGGATGACAGGTTTCTCATCTGAAACCTTGCTAGGGAGAAGACAGTGGAACAAGAGCTTTAAAGTACTCAAGGGGGAAAAATATGGCAACCTAGAATTCTATACCTAGCAAAGGCAAAATAAAGACATTTTTAGACATAAGAAACTGAAAAGGAATTATTCATAAACAGGCCTGAGCTACAAAAAATGTTAAAGAAATCCTTCATGCAGAATGATAATCATATCAAATAGAAATCTGTTTCTGTATAAATTACTAGCATCAAGAATGAGAAAGGTAATATCGCTTTAGATTCTACAGATATTTAAAGGATAACAAGCAAATATTAGAAATAGCTTTCTGCCGATAAATTCAACAACTTTTGAAGAGATACACAAATTCCTCGAAACTGGCAAGCTACCAAAGCTTACTCAGGAAGAAACAGAGAGATAGAAACCTGAATAACCCTATATCTAAAGAAATTGAACTTGTAATTCTAAACCTTCCACATAGAAAGTTCCAGGCTTAGATGATTTTGCTATTGAATTCTACCAGACATTTAAGAAATACATCATGCCAGTTCTGTACATACTCTTCCAGAAAACTGGAAAGCAGGACATATTTCCCAGTTCATTCTGTTAGGACAGTGATGCCCTGTTACTAAAAGCAGACAAAGACATTAAAATAAAATAAACTTGTGGACTTATATCCCTTATGAGCACAGATATAAAACGTGTTAACAGTTTTTCAAAATGAATCCAACAGTAGTTTTTTTGATCTGTTTATTTTTTAAATTTTATTTTTATTTTTGGCTGCATTGGGTCTTCGTTGCTGTGCGCAGAATTTCCCTAATTTCGGCGAGCGGGGGTACTCTTTGTTGTGGTGCGTGGACTTTTCATTGCGGTGGCTTCTCTTGTTGTGGAGCAGGGGCTCTAGGCGCGTGGGCTTCAGTAGTTGTGGCTCGCGATCTCTAGAGCACAGGTTCAGAAGTTGTGGCGCATGGGCTTAATTGCTCCATGGCATGTGGGATCTTCCTGGACCAGGGCTCGAACCCGTGTCCCCTGCATTGGCAGGTGGATTCTTAACCACTGCACCACCAGGGAAGTCCTCCAACAATATATTAAAAGGATAGTACATCGTGATCTAATGAGATTTATCTCAGAAATGGAAATCAATCAATGTCATTTTAATACATTAACAACAAAAAAGGAAAATCATTTGGTCATCTCAGGGATTTAGTAAAAGCTTTTGACATTTCATTCTTCATCATAATTTTCATCAATCTAGGAATAGAAGGGAATTTCCTCATTCTGATAAAGGTTACCTATAAACAAACTACACTTAACACCATACTTGTGAAAGACTGAATGTTTCCCTCAAGATCAGGAACAATGCAGGGGTGTCCACTTTTAACCACTTCCATTTAACATTGTACTTGAGGTTCTAATTTGTACGGGTAAGGCCAGAAAAAGAAAGGCATCTAAATTGGAAAGAAGTAAAACTGACTTTATTTGTAGACATCAGTATTATCTCTATGGGATCTTCCCAAAAAAAAAAAGTTATTAAAACTAATAGGTGAGTTTAACAAGGTGGTAGGCTACACAGTCAACGTATAAAGCATACAGAAATGAATTGCGTTTTTTATACTAGTAATGAACAGTGAGAAATTGAAATTTAAAAAACAATAGCATCAAAAAATAATGTGATTCTTAGGGGAAAGTTTCTGACACATGATGTGCAAAAACTATGTACTGAAAACTACAAAACATTGCTGAAAAGTCCTAAATAAATGTTCTTTGGGCAGAAGACTCAGTAGTGTCAGTTCTTCCCAAATTCATCTATGGCTTCAACATAATCCCAATCAAAATCCCATTGGGCTTTTTTATAGCAGTTGACAAGCTGTTTCTAAAATTTATAATGCAAATGCAAATGTCTTAGACTAGCCAGAACAACCTTGAAAAAGGGCAGTAAGAACTTAACACTACCTGATTTCAAAGCTTGTTAGATAGCTACAGTAATCAAGGATGGTATGGTTTAAAGATAGCAAGTAGATCATTGCGACAGAATAGTGGCCAGAAATTGTTCTTGAGATAAGTTTTTCAGTCAAGGTACAAAGGCAATTTAGTCAGCTAAAGGGTTTTTAACAAAGGATTCTGGAACAGTTGGATAACCATATGCACCCACCACTTACATAACATAAAATAACTATGATTCATACCTGGAACCATATACAAAAATTAGATCAAAATAGACCTAAATGTAAAATGTCAAATTATACAGCTTTTAGATGAAAACAAGCAAGACACACAAATTTTCTAGAGGCACCCTGTGGAGGGACTTCAGTCACATCAATGTAGAACTCAGTCTCCTTGGAAAGAAAAAGGAGACACTCTGGCTTCACAAATGGTGGGGAAATAGAAGGGAACTGGTGACTGTTTGCACTTTCTGTAGTCATATACAGAACATGATCAAGGGTGTTACACTGGGCTTCTGTTATGAGGTCTGTATATGCTCAGTTCCCCATCAGTGTTGATATTCAGGAGAATGCTTCTCTTGTTGAAATCCAAAATTTTGGGGGTGAAAAATACATCCTCAGGGTTTGGATGAGGCCACGTGTTGCTTGTTCAGCATCAGGCCCAGAAAGATGAGTTGATTCTTGAAGGAAACGACATTGAACTTGTGTCAAATTTAGCTGCTTTGATTCAGCAAGCCCCAACAGTTAAAAACAAGGGTATCAGAAAATTTTTGGATGGTACCTATGTTTCTGAAAAAAGAAACAGTTCAGC
>NW_006774075.1:3062110-3065115 GCF_000442215.2 Lipotes vexillifer
TTCAGCAGGCGATGAATAATATTTGAGTGGTCTGGCTACAGAAACAGCAAGATGCCAGATGATTCTTCGGACTCATTTGTGATATTTTAAAGATGCAATAAAAGCTCTTTTGATTTGGGGGAAAAAAGTCACACATTTTTTTGTTTTCTGTTGAAATGTAAAAGTTATGTTTACGCTATAATGTAATAGCATTATGTCTAATGCAATAGCATTATGCAATAGCATTATGTCTGGGGGAAAAAAAAGTACTTACCTTAATTAAAAAATAATGCTGTTGGGAAAATGGTGCAGCGTTGCCACAGACCTCCAATTTGTTAAAAAAAAAAAAAAAAAGACAATATCTGTGAAGTGCAATAAAGTGAAGCGCAATAAAATGGTACTTAAGAAGTTAAAACTCCCCTACCATATGGCCTAGCCATTTCATTCTTACATATTCAGTTACGAAGAATGGAAATGTGTTAATACAAAGACCTGAATACAGATGTTTGTGGAAGTGTTAGTTATAATAGCCATATAGGTAACTCAAATACCCACCAACACGTGAATGGACCAACAAATCGTGGTATATTCTCCAATGGCTTTCTATTTAACAGTGAAAAGGAATGAACTATTGATACATGCAGCAACATAGAGGAATCTTAGGATAATTATGTCCAATTTTCTAAAGAAGTCAGGAAAATACAATTTTATATAAAATTGTAGAAAATGCAAACTAATCTATAATAACAGCAGATCAGTGGTTTCTTGGGGTTGGGGAGAGACAGAAACTTGGGAATGATGACTGTCTTTCTGGATTGTGCTGATGGTATATACATATGCCAGAACCTAGCAGATTGTACACTTGAAAATAAATGCATTTTTCTGTATTTCAATTAAACCTCAGTAAAGCTGTAAAAAATTTTAGTAGCATTTTACCCTTTAAAAATACCTTAAAAGAAATTAGTGTGTCTTCTAGGGGAGAATTTAGGTAAGCTTTATTTCTGTTTAAATCTCTTAAAGAGGGCAAACTTAGATGTTTTACTAAAGCAATTTAGTAAAACAGTTTGAATAAAACAGAAAATTGGAATGTAAAATCAATTCCCAATTCTGTGATAAAAATTTAACCTTAATCTCAAAAATCAGGACATTTTCCCTTCTGACAGTATAGCAAGTTTAGGTCCCATCTGGCTCTTTTTCACCATATTTTCTCATTTCTCCTTTAAAGAGTTTTCCGTTTTAGGAAAATTTTAGTGTCTTATATTTGATCAAAAATAATTTAGGGCTTCTCTGGTGGCACAGTGGTTAAGAATCCGCCTGCCAGTGCAGGGGACACGGGTTCGAGCCCTGGTCCGAGAAGATCCCACGTGCCGCGGAACAGCTAAGCCCGTGTGCCACAACTGCTGAGCCTGTGCCCCAGAGCCTGCGAGCCACAACTCCTGAAGCCTGGGTGCCTAGAGCCTGTGCTCTGCGACGGGAGAGGCCACCACAATGAGAGGCCCGCACACCACAGTGGAGAGTGGCCCCCACTGTCCACAACTAGACAAAGCCTGTGCACAGCAACAAAGACCAAACACAGCCATAAATGAATGAATGAATGAATAAATAAGGGATTTTATATCACTTTTCATTGGGGTGTATGGAGGTTGGACACTTCAATTCAGAGAGGGTTTCTTTCCCTTAAAAAAAAAAATCTCTTAAACCTACCTTATTCTATCCTAACCGCCATCTTCCAACTTAAACAACAGTGAAAAAGTGTGTTGTTATTTAGAGGATGATCTTTTAGATAGTGTTCTAAAAGCACGGTTTTTCTGACACAGTTTAAAAAAATTTTTTTAAATTATTATTTATGTTTGGCTGTTTGGGGGTCTTCGTTGCTGTGCATGGGCTTTCTGTAGTTGCGGCGAGCGGGGGTTACTCTGTTGCGGTGCGCGGGCTTCTCATTGCGGTGGCTTCTCTTTGTTGTGGAGCATGGGCTCTAGGTGCATGGGCTTCAGGAGTTGTGGCTCGCAGGCTCAGTAGATGTGGCACATGGGCTTAATTGCTCTGCAGCATGTGGGATCTTCCTGGACCAGGGATCAAACCTGTGTCCCATGCATTGGCAGGCGGATTCTTCACCACTGCACCACCAGGGAAATTCCAGTTTTGCTTTTCTTTTAAAATCATTTTATTTTTTATTGCTTATGCAGGGGTCAGCAAATGTTTTCTGTAAAGAGCCAAGTAGTACATGTTTTAGGCTTTGAGGTCTGCACACTATCTCTGTTGCATAGACTTCTGTTCTTTTTTACAACCCTTTAAAAATGTAAAAGGCATTCTTAGCTCCTAGAGAGTACAAAAACAGGCTGCTAGTGTGGTTTGCTGACCTGTGGCCTGTAGTAGTATTTCTCAAAGTATATACTCTGCAGCTCTCTAAAATGTTTGCAGGTACAGAGGTGTGTGTATGGAATTACTTTGGGCACACTTGATACAACAAAACTAGGTTTCTTTACCAGAAGACAGTTCACATTGGAACCTTTATTATTTGGATTTTACAAGTGACAAAATTCCAATTTGAGTAGTGCAGGGACTGATCCTATCTGTAAGGATGGCTGTCTGGACTTTCCAAGTTTGTGGGCCACTTCATTCCTTGAGTAGTTGGGACTGGCTACGTTTAGCTCCCAGCTCAAACGCTTTCCCCCCAGCCCCCAACATGTGCACGCACATGTACATCTGGTTTAAATCACTTATGTGCCCCTTGGCCTAATCATGGCGGCGTATATGAATGTGGTGAGGAAGTAAGGGTTCTATTTTCAGAAGAATAGGGGTTAACACTGTTAAGGACGTTCTTTTTTGTGAATTTTGTTTGCGATATTAAAAAAAAAAAAGACGTTTATAAAGGAAAAAAGAGCCAAAAGTTTGACGAAGATGGTGATAGTTTAAACATGTAAAACTAGAATGGCATTTACCATGCTTTCATGGGAGTAAAAATACTGGTAAAAATTTCTGATTTTCTAAACGTTTAAGCTAATGTGTTTTAAGTGAGTACACTC
>NW_006774075.1:3065127-3082153 GCF_000442215.2 Lipotes vexillifer
AAATAGTTGCTCCATGGTGTTCTTCAGATAATTGTTAAATGGCTTTCAGAATGAATATTTTATAAGGAATTATTTATTAAATGAAATAACAAAGAATACATAAGCTTCAAAACTTGTTAGATAGTAACTGTTACAACAAATTATGAGTTTTAGCTTTGTTGTTACTGTTTTTTAACAATTCAGTAAAACAAAGTAGTAATTCTACTGGTAACGTTTTTACAGCACCTATATTATGTTTTCAAATGACAAAATTTCCCTCATTCTTTCTTAAAAAGACATTGAGTGATCTTCTCAACTTATTGTTGGAACATTTTTGGTTTTCTTTAATCCACTGGTTTTCAACCCAGGTGACCTCCCCCTTTACCCCCCTGACGTTTGGCAATATCTGGAGACATTTTTGGTTGTCACAACTGTAGGAAAGGTGCTATTGGTTTCTAATGGGTAGAAGTTAGAGATGTTGCTAAACACCTTCCGATGCACAGCACAGCTCCCTCACAACAAAGAATTGTTTAGCCCAGGATTTCAACACTGCTGAAATTGAAACCCTATTCAATTAACCACACTAAATGAAGAGCACATGGGCTGTCATTCCATGGTCTTTACTTTTTCTTTTTCTTTTTTTTTTTTTTTTGCGGTACGCGGGCCTCTCACTGTTGTGGCCTCTTCCGTTGCGGAGCACAGGCTCCGGACACACAGGCTCAGCGGCCGTGGCTCACGGGCCCAGCCGCTCCGCGGCATGTGGGATCTTCCCGGACCGGGGCACGAACCCGTGTCCCCTGCATCGGCAGGCGGACTCTCAACCACTGCGCCACCAGGGAAGCCCATGGTCTTTACTTTTTAATTGTGTTTCTTTTGAGTATATTGCCTATATCTTTTTTAACGGCTCCTTAAGGTGCACAACAAAACTGTCAACCTTTAACTGCCAGATAACATAATTTTAATGTTTGATATTCTATTAACAAAGCAAAATTTTTTCTTGTTGAAAGAAGCTATTTGGCAAATTACTACTATAGGACAACTATTATTAATGGTTACTTAAGGTTCTAGTTGCTTTTTTCAAGAATTTGTATTATAAATATGAAGGGAAAAGACAAGGAAAACGAGAGCTGTCATCTTGCATTCATCATAAATACTTTGAGATCTGTAGTCTTTTGTCGTAATCATTATTGTGAACAGTTCAGCTAGCATGGTAACCAGTGCCTGGGATGTAATAGGTTCTCAATAAATCTTTAATGGGAAGATGTATAAAAGTGCAGCTTACCTATTATGCTTGCAAAAACTTGTGCCTTGCAAGTCAGGTGAGACACCTGATGATTTACCTCCAGGTCATTTTCAGGTTTGCCCTTAAACTTCAGTGTGACCTCCATCTCCCCCTCCCTCCTGCCATTGTTCTCAGAAAATAATAATAATAGAGTTTACTGACACTGGATATTTGTCAGTTTGTGGGGGTACTTAATTTAAAATATTTTTCACAATATGAGCTATTACTGTCCTTTTTTAATAAAAAAAACAGGTGAGAAAACTCAGGCTTAGTAATTGACAGGCGTCAAGATTCAGACCCCTCCCTGTTTCATACCAAAGCTGTGCTCATAATACCAGTGCAAAAATATCTGATAGTATTAATTTTGTCCTCCAAAGCCAGACTGCCTAAATTTGAATCCTGGGACTTCAGTATCATCTTGGGAAAGTTATTTAACCCCTCCTCCATTTCTAAAATGTACCTAATAGTGTGTCTTAAAGGCTTTGCATACTATTTGGGAAGACAAAGAAAAAAGACATGAAATATGACAAACATATCAAGTAATTGCTAAATGATAAAATAGAGACTGTAAATAGAATTCAGCATGGGGAAATATATTTAAAATGGTTTCTTAAAAAAATTTTTTTTCAAGTATATAGCAACTTTTCACTTTTTATGCCAGTGACTGGGCTTCTGTGCCAGTTTTGTCAAGATATTGACCTCCTGGCTTAGCTTTTGTTTTCTTATCTACCTTGAATGCTATGGTCAGTCACGTGACTTAGTAACACCTCAAATCCCTTATTAATCGTTATCCTCTCCACGCTGCACCTCTTGTCCAGTACCCAGCAGGTTTGAGAATGTGCTGTCTCTATTCCCTTGGAATGTTAGTGGGACTTGACACTATCATTTATGGATTTCAACATTAGCCAGTCCTTCAATACCGATTTTCAATCATTTACTTGTACATAGTCAGCTTCTTTCTCCATTCCCTAGAGGGTATTTCCAGATAGTACCTATGGCTCTTTTCTTACTTGTTAGGCATTACAATGGCCTCTCATTTTACAAATAACCTGTGAGGCTTTAGCTGGTGGCTGTTAGACTTCTTGCTAAAATTAAAATGACCTTCACCTCTCCAGCATCTTACCTTTTGATTGTTCCCCTCTTTTGAGGTTGTCTCCTTCCATAGCATCTAATAGACAGTTTCAGTTCTGCCCCTACTGGTTCTTCATTTCCTTTTATACATTTTCTTCTTGACTCTCCTATCACTGTGTTTTCTTTCTGGGAGACTTCATTGACTACCATGGCTTTATTTATGAACTGTGTATACCAATGAACCCTACTTTTCCAGCCCAGATCCCTCTCTGGAACTACAGATGGTTGTTTCCAACAACCTATTAAGTACTTCCAGCTTGGAGTTCTGGGGCACTTCAGAGTTGACATTTGTCCAATAGAACCTATTAATGCTTGCTTCTCCTGAAACAAGACTTAAAACCTGTCTTCTCCTGTACTGTCTTCTATTACCTCTTTCTTGGTGTGTCAGCCTTTTTTCAAGTTTGTCTTTTCCCCATGCTTTCTAAAACCCCTTCTCTATTTCACCACTAGAATTAACTAAAAGGAAAATTAACTGTATGTTTAAAAGAAACCTCAAGATCTTGCATTGCCTTTTGTGTAGATTGAAAATCCACTTTCCATAGCATGGTGTTTTTCTATAATGGAGTGGAGATAAAATTAAATGATCATCTTCCCCTAACTCTCAAAGAGATGGATTTTTTTTTTTTTTTAAGATTTTAAGTTTTTTCTAGGTGTCTTAAAATTTTTATTACCTGCTACCACTTTTATCACCATCTTATCATAGGGTGATATTTGAATTAGCTTAAACTTTTATACTTAGTATTTAAGTTTACAAATGTCAGGTTTTCAAGGGATTTGATAGGCTTTTCACAATTTGACTGTACCCAACTTCTCAATTTTATTCACTGCCATGGCTCACTTTAGAATTTTAGAGAATTTGTTTCAGTTTCCTGACTACCATTTATTAATTGCAAGACATTCAGCATGGTATTAACAATACTTACCTTTTGGATTATGAGGATTAAGTGAAATAATGCATTTATTCAGGGCCTGGCACATAGTAAACACTCAAGAAGTCTTAGCTACTGTTGTTTTCTGTGGCTGGGTTACTCCTCAGCCTGAATGTCTTACTGTACCCAAATTTCCAGGGTCATCTGTGGCTGGTTTACTCCTCAGCCTGAATGTCTTACTGTACCCAAATTTCCAGGGTCATTCCTGCTCGTCCATACTTCTCTCCCTGGCCCTGGAATGCCTTACTCTTTCTTCCTCCCACTTACTGTGACTATTCCTTTTCCTTCAGAAGTTAGCTCTTCTAAGAAAATTTTCCTAGGAGTGGTCCTTTATCACCCCTCCCCTCCTTTACATAGGCACTCCCTATTGGAGCTCTTCGGTCATACCTCTATTTGGAACATGAATCTCATTACAATTTGTTTTCCAAACATTTTTTGCTGTCTTTACTGGACTTTGAGCTTTGTTTCAGTGGTAAGGAATAATGTGCAATCTGTTGGATTCCAGTGTTACCATTCCTGCCTTGAGCCAAAAGGTTTTCAGTCAGTAAACATAAACGCTGTCATCTCATTTAATCCCCACAACCACTCTATGTTATGTCAGCATTATTGTTATTATCAGATACGGAAACTCAAGCTAGATGAGGTTAAGAGATTTGCCCCAGGCCACTTAGTTTCAAAGTGCCAGAAGTCTAGAATTCCCCACATTTAATAACTTACTACTATTCTATAGCTATCCCCTATACATTCGTCTTTTACTTATAAATAAAAATAGCATTCAATTTATTAAAAGTTTCTTGATGATTGCCTTTGAAGCACTTTTGCTTTATTTTGTAATGTGTTAAACATCTCAAGAACTGGGATTCTGCTGATTCAGAAATGTAAAGTTTGATCTGTGTAGACCTTGTGTTCTTTATACTCTCTCATATTGCTTAGCAAAATAATTGGGTGAATAAATATTTTTAAGGCACTGAATTTTTTATATACTTGCATAATAGATAGATGGAGTATTTTGTGCTTGAAATAATTAACATTGTATTTTTTCCAAAATTTAATTGTTTTTCACTAATTTGCATTAGCTTTTATTAACTTTATGTGTTTAGTAACATCCTTGAGAGTAATTATGTATCTGTATATAAATGGTAGCCCTTTCTTAGTCCTTTTGTAGGCTTGTTACTTTAAGAACATGTAATAATAAATTTGTATGACCTAATGATTTCTTACGGCTTTGTATTCAGTAAAAAATACTCATTCTAATAGCTGGAGGAGAGGGGCTAGTGGTGGTAGTGAATCAGATTATTAAATACGAAAGTATTGCATGTCATTAATTTTATAAAGGGTTTAAAGCCTAATTAGCAGTGTACATAAGTGATTCTAGTTATTCTCTAAGTTGTAATTGTGGTTTAATTGAGTTATATCATAAATTCCAAGAGCGAGGGACAGCTTTCAAAGAAGAAAGAATAGAGTTGAAGATGAGCAGTATATGTTTCCCCATCGTATAATATTCTTTAAATTTAGTTCATGGGTTTGTTTTGCTTTATTGTTTTCATTTTTGGAGTTGCTTGTTTGAAACATATTCTTAAGTATTCTCATTATAGAGCATAGTAATACTCTAAATCTTACCCCTGTAATGGTGATATTTACATTTTATTTTAGGGAAGCTATGCGAAATTATTTAAAAGAGCGAGGGGATCAAACAGTACTTATTCTTCATGCAAAAGTTGCACAGAAGTCATATGGAAATGAAAAAAGGTAAGATTATTGTTTTTCTGGTAGATAGTTAATTAATGGCTAATAATAGCTATCATGAATTTGCAAGTGATGTATTAATATACAAGTAAGAGGATGGTTTCTATTGGGTTAATTTGCATGTACAAAATGAAAAATGGGGGATTTGTCTCTACTGAAGAAGGAGAAACAAAGTAAATTGTGGCTTATTTAGTAAAGATCCTCTGGTTAAATCCGTGATTTCACAAAATGAAATAATCCATAGTTTTTATTTGGGGCTGCATGGTGTTCTCTAAGTATTTCTGTGATACATTAGCTCATTCAAAAAGTAGCTTTCCTTTCGGTGGAAAATGTAGTTTTATAAAGAAATGTGACCCCAAAAGTACCATTTTAAAAAGAAAAAGGCTTAAACCCCCAAATTGAATTATACAGTGATTGTGAAGAAAAGTACTCCCAGCCCTCTCCACCCTGACCCTGTGCCTATTCAGGTTAAAAAAAACCAGCAAAGCTGAGCTGGTACTCATACCACATGAATGTGGCACTACAGAAATGACCTATAAATCAGATTAGCCAAAACTAAATTATAATAGGGATTTTAATATTTAGTGTTTGTCTTAGTATTTTTAAAATTTCAGCATTTTTGGTATATAATTGTGGGTTTTTGTTATTTGTTTTTTCACTTAGTTCCTGGAATTTTCTTGTTAATAGTTTCTCAAGCCTTTGTCTTTCAGACAGCATTTTTGTGTTAAGCATTTTGTAGACAAAGGCTGCTTATGGGGGAAGATGAAAGATTTTTTTGGATTGGCTAGAAAGGCACCAAAACTGAATTGGGAGAAGGAATGAAAACTCCGGTTTGGGTGTTGGATTGAAAGGAATGAGTGGAATCTTAGAATTTGTGAGATAAAGGAGATCTTAGCATATGCATAAGAGAAGGGAAAGGTAGTATATTAATTTACAGGCTGGAAGAATTTTAAATAGTTTCTTTCTCAAAGTCCTCTAAATCTGAGCTGAAAAAAAGGTGAAACTATTTAGTTGATAATGTTATCCTCAAAGAGGATGAACAGCTGAAAACAGCATTTAGGACTCATACTGCCAAGTGTTCTTTTTTAGTTATTCAAGTTTACTAAATTTCTCATTACTTTACTAATGGAACTTAAATCATCTGATTTAGAGTTAAATGTGAAGAAGTTGGTACCTGCAGTTTGGGACAAAGAAACCAAATCGAGATAGTGACCCCTTTTTGCATGAAGTTGGTACTGGAAATTCAGGTGTTCTGTCCGCTCTCCCCCCCCCCCCCCGCCAATAATGAAATCACGTGTATATAGGAGATTGTCTCCTTTCCCTGCACCAAGCAAAACAGCGTAAGTCACTACCCTCATTACTTGAGATGGGTCTAAAAGGTCAGCCTTGTATTTCATAGTGAATCTGAAGAAGGAACAGCTTCGGTGTAACCAGTCATGAGCTAGACATTGTTCTGGAAATGCCTTACAAATGTCTTTAAATTTTAATCCTCAGAATAATCTTGTAAAGTAGGCATGCTTTAATCCCCATTCTGTGAGTGAGGAGACTAAGGATCAGAGACTTTAAATATGCCCAGATTCACTTTAGTTAGGAGTTGATAAAAAGCAGGATTAGAACTCCTGGGTCTGTAATTCCAAATTTCGTATTTTTTTCATTTCCCTAATTTTCATAGCCTTGCATTTTATGTTTGAGTGTTAATTATCTACAGCAAGGCTTGAAGATGGAAAAGGTACCTGAAGAACCTAAAGATGTCTAAAAAACACAAACTTTGTAAACTTCACTTTGTCTGGGATTCTCTTTTTACCGTTAGCAGAGTGAGATTGGGCTGAATCTAATGAAGATAGGAAAACATATGTTCATTGTATAAGCTGCCAACCTGGGCAGTGTTGCTCAGTTTAATACAATTGGATTCATTTATTAACTCATTTATTCTTTATTTCTCACAACCTGTAAGGTTCCAGGTACTGTGCAAAAGCATCTTGGATGGGAATTTTAAAAGTCACTAAGTCATTTAATACTTCGGCGGATAACTGAGGCCCAGTGCAGATAACAGAAGAAGAGCTACTCAAAAAATTAGTCCAGATAAGGTTCCTGTTTGTTAGTCACTGTTAAAAATACAAAGCTATAGTGGTTTATCAAGTTAAAATAGGTGATTTAATGGTTAACTGTTATTATGGTTGCCCTTATTTTCAATTTCTTTCTATTATTTGGGGTATAGCCTGGTGGGTCTAAAACCCCAGTCAGAGGAAAGCTCAAAGAATCTAAGCTTCTGACTCCAAAGAATAAAAAAAAAAAAAGATGAAAAAGCCAGAGTAACTACTTTCTATGTTTATTGTATTATTAAAATTTCCAGAAGAGACATGCACTAGTTTTACAGTAAAGGTAAAAACCTATTAAAATTACTTGATTTTAAAAAGGTATTAGTCGTCAGGGGCTGCTAACACAGGTCAGCCTCCTGGATAACTGGCAGGGCTTCTTACTGGAAGAGGTCTTGTCCCTTACTCCTTAGTGGAGTGCAGCGGAAAGAGGAAGATCTGCTTTCTTTCTTGCATTAGGCATGAGGTAACCTGGGGACATGACCACAGTCATCTTGGCTTACAAAATAACTCCAGTGAATGATGCTAGAAATATTTGGGTAGGAAGTTTTATCCTAAAATCTTAAATCATTCTCAGGATTCACTTTTGTGCCTAATGATGAGTATTTATTTGCGTAACATATTTGGTATCCCACTTAGTATGTTAGTGGCTAGTTTTACTTTTTAATCGAAGGTCTTTTTAAATTGAAAAATAAACTTAAAGAAAAAATTATTTTGTCTAGAGGCAAATTTCTGTTAAAGATATGGAAATGCCATTAGACATATTAACATTTCTTCAACTTTGTGTTAGGGGAAGTATGGATAATCATCAAAGGGTAATGATTCTGCCAAAATAAAAAAATGTAAATGATGTGTTTGGATTTTGTCTAATCTTATATATTGGGCTAAATAAAAAGGTTTCTTTGAATCTGTAAGGTATTTTCCAGACCTCATCTCAGGATATGAGGAAAAACTTGTTGAATCACTCTGAAAATAAAGACTGACTGTTGAACTAGGAAATGAATGAAACCATAAATGTGTGCATATCGCCACCAAGTGGCAAATAAAAGCATTGTTTGTCATAGTTGCTTAGATTAGAAAATAAAGGCACATTGTTTCATAAAGTGTCCTCTTATAGCAGCTGTTAAACTCCAAAAGCTAGCCACTTGGTCACACTTTTCACTGAATGTTTGGTACATATTGACCAGCTGTCCAAAGAATCATCGATTCACATACACCTTATAAAGGTGTATGTTAATTTTTCTTGTTAATTAGGTGGCATTTTTTCCTTACCCTCCTCCCTTTAATTTCCTTTCATTTGTCTGTAAATTTTTTTGTATTGATGCTTATCTTCTATTTGATTATTATATTACTACTGAAGTTTCTGGAAATGAAGATTTGATTCATTAGCTGATTTTTAGGGAGTGACAATATTGGGATGTTTAAAATATGATTTCATCATCACATGGTAGAAATAACCTTAATGTTTATATTGGATTTGCTGTTTTCTTGCATCACAGCTTTCTTGAATAGTTGTAGAGTTGATATAAAAATAAGGCTAGTTCAGAGGCAGTTGAAGAATCTTCATTTTTCTTACATTTATTACAAGATTGGAAAGTACTTTCAATATAGAACCTAGGTCAGTGTTTTGAGTGGTAAAGAATTTCTTGTCAACCTGTCTGATTTTTATGCCCTGTTGGTTTCATGCCATTTTATCACAGTACTCTTGAGAAAACCAGCACTACATTTGGTACACTATAGTAAAACACAGCTTTTCGAATTTTATAGCTGATATACCAACTTACTAAGGAGGCTTAACATCTGTCAATAAAATACTAATAGTAGACAAGCTTCCAAAATTGATGCCTTCTCAACTTCCTGATAGTGTGCCAGCTAGATATTTGAATCTGTGCCATGGTAAGTATTGGGTGGTTCCCAGCATTAGAGGCCAGAAAGATCCGTGGTGCAGACTTGAACTGAGCCAACTCCTGAACTAGCCCAGCTAATCCAGGCATCCCTCCAAACTTGGAGTGACCTGGAACTGAGCCCACTGCCTTGGCTGTGACCTCTATGTCCATGGTGACAGAGAGTATACAGGAACAAAGGCTGCTCTGATTCCTTTCTGTTGGTTTAGATACATATGAGAAGACCCCAGAAGATTTTCCTCCTAACTCAGCCTGACCCCTTCGACCTCCTAGGTCTACTTCCCCATTACTCCGGCTTCATCTCCTGTTGCTCTCGTCTCTGCTCCAGCCACGCTGGTCTGTTGTATCTCTGCCGTCCATTATAGTCCTTTCTACTTTGGAGCCATTGCACTTGCTATTTATTCCCTCTTCTGAAATGCTCTTACCCTAGATACCCATGGCTTTAGGTCATGACCTAAAGTCATCTTCTTAAATAGGCCTTCTCTGGCCCCCCAGGTCTTCTACATTTTTAAGTACCCCTTCCCTGCTTTATTTTTTTCCCCTCAGTACTTACCATCAGCTAACAGAGTATATATGTTATTTTAGTCATCTAGCTTTTTAAAATTGTCTTTCTTATTAGACTGTGAGTACCATTAGGACAAGAATTTTTATTTGTTTGTTTTAACTACTAATATATTCCCAGTATCTAGTATAGACTAGGGGTGTGATAAATTTTTGTGAATTAATGAAAATTAAATAAACCCAGCTCACTTCCTATAAATTGTATGTAGATTGCCTCTAAAGTAGCCTTTGGTAGAGTTGAGCAAAAAGTAGGTGCCATATATTTTGATTCAACTCAGTCACTATTGTGGTAGGTGCTGAGGGGGAAGCAAACAAGTAGACACTACTCTACTACCTTTATTTAATTTCTTTCTTTTTTTTTTTCTTTTTTCTTTTTGCGGTACATGGGCCTCTCACTGTTGTGGCCTCTCCCGTTGCGGAGCACAGGCTCCGGACGTGCAGGCTCAGCGGCCATGGCTCACGGGCCCAGCCGCTTCGCGGCATGTGGGATCTTCCCAGATCGGGGCACGAACCCGTGTCCCCTGCATCGGCAGGCAGACTCTCAACCACTGCGCCACCAGGGAAGCCCTAATTTATTTTTTAATTAATTTTTATTGGAATATAGTTGCCTTACAGTGTTGTTAGTTCCTACTGTACAGGACAATGAATCAGTTATATGTATACATGTATCTACTCTTTCTTAGATTTCCTTCCCATTTAGGTAACCACAGGTCACTAAGTAGAGTTCCCTGTGCTACACAGTAGATTCTCATTAGTATACATAGTAGTATATATATGTTGACCCCAGCCTCCCAATTTACTACCTTTAGGGTGGCCTGAAAGCTAAATTCAGCATGATGCTATCTGTGTGTATGTACGTACACACACATGCCTGGGTACAGTTCTTTAGTTTTTTATTTTTTTAAGTCTGTACATTGTTGGCCTAAAAAGTGTTAAAAAACATAAATTATTTGCCAAATTTTAAAATTAGGAATTTCATGTAAAACTTGATTTCAGGCAACTATTGGGAAGTTGGAGGATGTGGCCAGCACTAGGCCTCCATGCCCATAGTTCAGCCCTGTGAATGGGTGGGTGAGTGTATACTCACATGCTTGCTGATCCCAGTTGTTTCCTTGTCATCACAGCCACACGGCATTGGCTGATGCTCTTTGCAGTTAAGCTCTTTTTTTTTTTTCTTACAGTGGGCTTAAAAGATTAAGAAAGAAATTTCTATGCTTACAGCTATACAAAAAGTGGGAATTACCATGAGGGCTGTGTGTTTCAAGAAAGAAGGGAGGGAACCTACTTCCTTGGGTAATTAAGGGATATTTTTACTTATTTATTGTACAGCTGGTCCGCCCATTTATATTGCTTACCTGGCTGCTATTTGAATTTACTTGGCTACTATTTGAGTAGGTATTTGAGTTTTCAGGCCCCTTGACGAGACATGACATAAATGTTTTTTAAACTTTATTTTATTTACTTATTTTTTAAATTTTTAGCTGCATTGGTTCTTCGTTGCTGCGCACGGGCTTTCCCTAGTTGCGGCGAGCGGGGGCTACACACTTCGTTGTGGTGCAAGGGCTTCTCATTGCAGATGGCTTCTCTTTGTTGTGGAGCACGGGCTCTAGGCACACGGGCTTCGCACAGGCTTAATTGCTCCGCGGCATGTGGGATCTTCCTGGACCAGGGATCAAACCTGTGTCCCCTGCATTGGCAGGTGGATTCTTAACCACTGTGCCACTAGGGAAGTCCCGACATAAGTGTTTTAAAGTATGTGTAAGTCAGTGTGTGATTGAGCAAAGGAATTATGCCCTACATAAGGACTGGATTGATGGTCTGAACTATGTAAAATGTGGGGCCTGCCTGAGCTAGGCTTTGAAGTAGATATTTTGTAATTACTAAGAGAAGATTATAAGGTAATTATTCTAGGTGGGAAGAATTTGTGAGGGCGGGTTTTTGGCAACTAGCAAAACAAATCTCTTGGTTGTGAGTTGAAAGGATACAGTATATTTTTCTTTCAGTCATCCACGTACAGCAGGGGTTCAGGATGTAAGATATATAGTAATCCAATGATCCATTTTGCTTTTAATTCTTTTACTTAGTTGTATTAGTATTTCAAAATTTTCTACTTTGGGCATTGCTCTAATTCTGTTTTCCAGGTTAATTACCAAATGAAGTTAAGAGTAATATCCATACCAAGAATGTCATTAATTAATGATACATCATTTTGAGTAGACGTTAATCAGTAACTGCAGATTCTGTGATGGTATACCATGTTTTGTATATGTTAGAGTGCTTTGGATTTGTTGAACTGCAGTAGTTCAAAACTCTGAGCTATGTGAAAAGAGATGTTCCCTGCTCTAAAAAATATCTAGGCTAAGTGAATGCATAACATCAATATAGATGAACCTTACCTGAACAAATGGAAGTGGAAGTCTTGATTTCTGTGCTGTGGATATGATTATTTGCATTACAAAAGACTTCACCAAAATGTTTCATTAGGAGCTAACCTTGTGTAGTTCAGCATGATTTTGTATTCATGTGTTTAAGAAAAGGAAATGCTTTCTTGAATGTAATTGCATTGTGTTTTTTCCCTCTCATTGTTTAAGGTTCTTTTGCCCTCCTCCTTGTGTATATCTTATGGGCAGTGGATGGAAGAAAAAAAAAGAACAAATGGAACGCGATGGTTGTTCTGAACAAGAGTCTCAACCATGTGCATTTATTGGAATAGGAAATAGTGACCAAGAAATGCAGCAGCTGAACTTGGAAGGAAAGGTAAAGAGAACCATGGTACCAGAATGCAGTTTTCTTACTTGTTTTTGTAGTGGTGATTGTTTTTTTCCTTTTATGGCTATTGGTAGCACTCTTTTGAATATATAAATCAGAACCAGAAGTAAACTTCTCAACTAGCTGTGGTTTAGTCATGATTCATGGAGCTTGGGCTGTTGACATCTAAAGGTGGCACACAATAAGCTTCCTCAGCTTGCTAGCAGTTTTAGCAGGCTGTGAATCAGATTTCTGTTGGGGGCCAGTATAGGGGGCTAATTGCTCATCCATCTGACAGGGGCATGGTAGTCAAACAACAATGAAAATACATAGTTCAATAATGTTTTATTCTACTCATTTAATCTTAGTCTTATACTAGAAACAAAGTATTATGGGTTATAAACATCATAAATGTTTTACTTAGCTTCAGTGTAGAACAGAAATATGCTGTGTAGACAAGAACAGCCATGATTACCTTTACTCAAACTTTTAGGTATTTTCTTTGATTACTTTACTAGGGAATAAAATTTATGAGTTAGTTTTACTAATTGTATTTTATGGATTTAGAAAGCAGTTATTTCAGTCTGTACCTTTAGTTTTCAAAAGTAGTTCTTCAGTGACTTAGTATTAGTTATTACTTTGTTTTCTCTTGATATTAAAATTTGAAAAATGGTTATTTCTGATTTCAGTGACTACATGAATGTCTTTTAAAGTACTGCATAAATAGCTGTTTTCTCATTCAGTAAGTCTTTGTTGAATGTCTTAGTGTTTGCTGTATTGTAGCCGACACTAAGAATGGGAGTTTGGAGGGCAAGGTTGAGAGGGTGGTGAGCTAGCAGATTTGTACTCTCATTCAATTTTAGTCATTTTACAGATAATGAGCACTGAGAATAAGGAGCCTTAGTATCAACCTCCTTCAAATTTGAGTATGTTTATGTCATTTGTATCATTATGTTTTTATCATTAAGGCTTGTCAACTATGTATTTTAAATTAGGTTTGGGATAAAACTTACTACAGTAAAGGTTGTTTCATCTTAAAATAGAGCAGTGTAAAATATTTCTGAATTATGACCCTTGAGCCAAGGTAAAAGATATATTTAAGTAGTGGGTTGAACAAAGAGGCCTTAGTCATGTCTCATCTATTTTTCTGTTATATAGGAAGTCTTAGTGATATGTCTCTAAGCTGTACATCTAGACATTTGGAACTGTGAATGGTAATTAGATCAGATAGGTAGTAAGAAGCCAGGGATTCTAGCTACCATTGTATGTAATTGTGTTAATTGAACTTCATTGCTTGCTTTAACACTTCCAGCTTCCAGCAATTTTAAGGGAGGTAATAACAAACAAACAGCACCCCCACTTGCTTTTCTCAGCATAATGGCTTAGTACATCTTTCTTCAACTTCTGCCATTATATCCTTTCCCCAAGCCCTGGAAATTTGCAGAAGAGAATACCTGAGAGCTTGAGCATTAAATAGTGCTTAAAACACCTACTTACAGGGTAGTACAGTGTCTGTATGCCAAAATTATGTGTTAATATTTAGTTATATTGAAAAATGCTATTAGAGAAGTCTATAGAGAATAAGACTGGTTGAGAATCAGCAGAAGTCATTCCAGGCAGAAAGAACAACATAATCATATGCTTGGACCATCAAGGTACAGGAACAAGGTAAGTTGGGGTCCAGGTAGGCAAAGATGGACCAAGCAGTGGATAGATGCTGAGCTTCAGAAAGAGGCACTTTGGTCCTATCTCACTTAACCTCCATTCATTTAAGGTAATGTTATTTTCTTTCAACAGCCTGTTCATTGAATGGTACAATTAGTCATTATTGAAAAAGGAGGGATTTTATTTTGCATTATTGGGTATTTGTCCTTATTTTAATCTTCATTAAAACAAAGTTCTAGTATATACAGCCCTTATTTTATGGTCATGACATTTAACTATATGTTGGTAATATGTTGGATCTGATGTTTTTAATTTGTTAACTATTCATTTCCTCAGTTTTTGTCTTACATAGTTGGAGCTAGGTAAGCTATGCAACATGAATTACTTCCCTAATTATAGCACACTTGTATTTTTATTTTAAAGAATTACATCCCCTACACCTATGTTGCTAGTATTGTTTTGTTTATATAATTCAAATTCTACAATTCAGATATTTCTATAAACTTTTGTAGCATTATATTTGGTATTTTTTATTTCAGGGCAGATTTTTTTTCTTGCCTGAAGATCTTGTCTTCAGAAAGTTGTTTTTTAAGTTAAACTGTTCATTGTTTATAGACAGATTTATTATATGCCATTTTCTGTTTTAGAATTTTATTAGCTAATTTAGCCTTTTGGTATGATGAAGCAAATGTAACTTCAGTTTTTATTTACTTAGCGTCTTAAAGCCGTAATACTCTTTCTGAATCAGTGACTTGTCCTTTTTTTTGTGTGTGTGAAATTTGAGTAGTTTGTGGTCAGTAGCTTTATAGCTTTTAAAAAATAATAAATTGTATCTGAGATAGCTTTATTAGAATTTTTTTGTGGATTCAAACTACTCACTTTTGTAATTAGGGGTATATTTCCTTTCCTTCCAAGGAGATATATGTATGTTTGCTTTTTCCAAACAAAATAAAGCCCTTTGAGTGTCTGTGTTATGACCCAATTTTCTCTGCTCTTTTTTCCTTTCCTGTTTGCCAGTCTGCCTTATCATTTATGCTAGATTTCAGTATTTTCTCTTTTCTGATATAGATCATATCCCCTAATGTTAACACTCAAATTAAGTGATCTCATCATTTTTAAGTTTTGCCATTAGAATTTAATTGCTTTCATTTAGATACACATTTTATTTTTGTTACATGGGAGTACTCTCCTTCAGTGTATCAGTACCTATCTTCCTAGACTTTGTCTTACGTTGTAGAATAATTCCATAGTTCAGGCTTTATTTGACTTTCAGAGCTTTTTAAAGTACGGCAGGGCCATGGTTCAGCATCCCTGAGCACTTAGAGATCCTGGAGTGAAAGGAGCTGAGCGAGTGCAGAGGCTGTTGTTTTAATTTTTCTTATTACTTATATGAGCTTTATCTTAACTTTGCCTTGTGCAGAACAAAGCCTCTCAAAGCTTTTATCACCCTTTTGAATTTATAAAAACTTAATTGAGTAAAATATTCAAGACAGCACCTAAATTTTCTTATATAACTTGGCTGTTGAGAAATGAAATAAAGTATGGCATGATTTTTGTTCTGGTGCTAAAATTGGCTGTGAGTAATATTTTAAAGATTAAACACCTAGAGCCCATTAGTTATTTTCTAAATGAGTGGCATTTGCGCTACTTTTTAAAAGGAACACACAGCAGAGGTAGTCAAGAAACTTGTTTAGCCTAATTTTAAAGTAGAGCAATGATTTAAAAAAAAAAAATATATATATATATATATATTTCAGATTTTTAAATACTTAAGCTGTACTTCAGCATTATTTACCCAATCTGGAAAAATAGATCAATAATTTAGCCTCTTCCCTCATTCACAGGGATCAAGGGAATAGGAAAGATTTTAGAATTGTCATATGTAGTTGAAATAGTAGCATTTCAGAGCATCTTTGTTATTTTGCAAGTGCTATAACTCTTTAATACTATCCTTTCAGTTACCAGAATTTAATTTCTGGTAAACTGACATAGTACTTTGCTGCGTTTGTTTTCTCTAGTACCTTTAAATTCAGTTCTTTTGGTGATGCAGTAGGAATTATCCCATTGGGCAAAGTGTTAGCTATTTCAAAAAATATTGTTTTCCTCAGACTCATGGGGGGTTACTCTAGTGTTCGGCTATATAAGAAAAAACGCTGTATGCACTATTTTGAGAAGGATCAGTGCTAAAATCTTTTACATAATTTAATTGAGTTCCGATAGCCTTCTTTATCTTATTTGCAGAAAGACAGTCATGGAATTTTTTAACTGTAAAATTTTATTTAAAAAAATTACTGCTATAACATTGGTAATTCTGTGAAATAGATGTAGAGCTGTATAAAACAAGAAAAGGCTATTTTTTAAAAGCCTTTTTGAGAGGGGAAAACAGCACAGTGTTAGTATTTCGTAGACTTGATAAGGAAGACTTTGTACTTTGTTTTCAGAGATCAGTACTTTTCACAGTTGGTTTTATCAGCTCTTCTGTGGAATTACTGCCTTTAAGTCTGATCAAACTTAGACGTGGCCATACTGAGTTGTAGGTACATAGCTGACAGGGTTTTGGTGCTATTAAAACTTGCCTTTTCTTTCACAGAACTATTGCACGGCCAAAACATTGTATATATCTGATTCAGACAAGAGAAAGCACTTCATGCTCTCTGTAAAGATGTTCTATGGCAATAGTGATGACATTGGTGTGTTCCTCAGCAAGCGGATAAAAGTCATCTCCAAACCTTCCAAAAAGAAGCAGTCATTGAAAAATGCTGACTGTATGTATACTTGTTTTCTTTTTTGTCCTCAACTCCCAACATGAACTAATAAGACAAATTCAGCTATTTTTTAAATTAAAAATTGCTTTTCAGTAGCCAGTTCCTTTTTTTTCAAATATTTTTGTGGTCTTCACTTTATCTGAAAAAGTCATATTCAGTTATTACTGCTGCTTTATTGTCTTTTTCTTTAATTAAAAATGGGCAATACCTGGTGTAGGGA
>NW_006774075.1:3082217-3086829 GCF_000442215.2 Lipotes vexillifer
CCTGGAGTAGGGAAGTGGTTTTTAAACAGAATTGGTTCATCACTGCCACCCAGAGTCATTTGGAGAAATGGGAGTTTCCTTTTGCTGTCACAGTGACTGGAGGGCTTAATGTTAGGATTAGGGTGTCTAAATGTCCTGCAGTGCCCAAGAAGGTTCCCATTCCACAAAGAATTGATTCACTTAGAATATCAAAAGCACCCCTTTGAGAAACACTGTTACATCAAATGGGGTTTGGAAGGCTGTCCTGAGAACCTGAACAAAAATTTTAATGTAGTTGCACTGGCAGAGACTGCTGCCTCACAGCACATTTTTAGACTATAGCAGATAAATGCTGTTTGAACTTTACACTTCAACCTGTGTACCCAGTTTTCTTTATTTTAACTTTTTATTATGAAAACTTACATAAAAGGGAGAAAGTAGTATAAGGTGACCACCTGGCCTCAACAGGTTTTACCAATTCTGTTTTATCATCTCTATCACCATCACCCCTTCCTCCTCCAACTGCTGGAATTTTTTAATGTAAATCTCAGACACCCTATCCTTTCAACCATTTCTGCAGTAGTGACTCTCTAACAGATAATTTTCTTTTAAACATCATTATACCCAAAAACAGTTGATGGTAGTTCGTTAATGCTATCTAATGGCCAATCCGTGTGCAGATTTATCACATTGTCTTAGAAATATCTTTTTACAGTTGTATTGTTGTTTTTAACAGTTGGCTTGTTCAAACTTGGATCCAAGCAAGGTTCATACATTTTAATCTGTAATAGTTTCTTCTCTTTCCACCAGCCTGTTTTTCCTTCTGTGTTATTTATTTGTTGAAACTGGGTCATTTTTCCTGTGGAATTTCCATATTCTGGATCTGGCTGATTACGTGTTCCTCTGTCTCTCATATTTTCTACAAACTGTTGGTTAAACTTTTATTTTAGAAGTAGCTGTTCCCATGTATGTTCATTTCTATCAGATCAGAAGCCATGTAATATCTGGTTATCCCACTTCTTGTTATGTTAAGATTGGTTATAGTAATTTGAGCTGTTGTTAGTCTAATCCACCAGTTATAAAGTTCCTCAGCGACCTTTAACCTAATGATTTTAGTAGCCCTTCATGATGGCTGCTTAAATCTAGTATTTCATTAAGGGCTGCAAAATGATGATTTTTCTAATTCTTTTATTCTTAACTTTTGCATTTGTTAGCTGTTTAAGTATAGTCTATGGAGAAAAGCCAGGATAAGTTCTTATTTACTAATTTGCAGAATAACAATAGTATTCTTTGAAGGTGACCAGTGAGGTTTTAGGATTTTGGTTTATTTGCTTGTTTTTATTTTGTTTTGTTTTATTATGAACTTAATGGGATTTTATGTAGTGGATGGTTTTTAGTCTGCTTGGTCATTATTATCATCATCATTTACTTTATATTATGGAAATTTTCAAACATACTAAAGTAGACAGTTGCATTAATGACATGAAACCTCTTGTGTTCATCCTCTAACTTGCAGCAGTGATCTTAACTTCAAGCCAGTCTTGATTTATCTTCATCTGTAACCCTACCCCCACACACACACTTTCCTCTGCCCTCATTTTAGTTTGATGCAAATCCAAGACACTATATCTGTAAATATTTCTGTGTATCTCTGAAAGATAGGGTCTCTTGTTTTCTAATATAATTACAATACCATGATCACATAAAAATAAGCATAAAACAACTATAAAAAGATAGTTTCTTAGTATCGCTAAATACCTAGCTAGTGCTCAAATTTAAAATTATCTAAAATGTGGGGGTTTTTTTTTTAGCCCTTTGGTTGAATCAAAATTCAAATAAGATCCACCAGATATTATTCTATATATTGTGTTGACATGTCTTTGAGTCTTTTTTAATCTGTGGATTTTCTCTACATCTCTCTCTTTCTCTCTCCTTGTAGTTTATTTACTCAAGAGACTGAGTCAGTTGACCATGAGAGATTTCCACATACTGGAATTTGCTAATTATATTTCCTTGGTGTAGTTTAATGTATTTTCTGTAAATTGTAGTGTCAGAGAGAAACAGAGCTGGACACTAAAGGTGGTTAGAAACAGATTTTATTCACTACTGTTGCAGTAGGGAAAAGGGATTTCAGTAAAGAACTGAGCTCAACTCCACATACAACAAGGAGAAGTGGGGATTTATAGCCAAGGAACAGAGTTGAGGGGATCAGTGGATGGAAAGTTACTAAGAGGAGAGAGACATGAAGGGAAGGGGAATTCTTGACAAACTAGCTTACCAGAATTTTTATGAAGACAGGCCTAGATGATCAGAAATAAAGGTGGAGGGGAGGAACTTGAACAGATATCAAGGATGGGAGGATGGTTTAGCAGGATTCTTGGCAATAACCGGGCTAGACAGGCCAATGCCAGGGCCCAAGGAAGAGTCCCGGTGGAAAAAGGGCTCAGAGGAGCCTGTCTAAAGTTTGGTCAAGGAGAGAGTCTGTGTCAGTAAATTTAGAAACTTGATCAGATTTAAGGTGGTTGTTCCTTGGTTCTTTTTTGTTGTTTGTTACTGGAGCGCAAGCCTACTTCACAGCGATGTAGTGTTCTTGCATCAGGAGGTATAATGTCATGTATTTAGGCTGTTTCCAATTCAAATTACAGGATTACCTCTTTAATTTTATATTTCTATTGACTCTTAGTTACTTGATGGCAGAGAACATATTTCATTTTCAGAGTATTTTCTTGCTTACATAGGTGTGGTTGTTTTTTCAAGAAATTTCATGCAATGCTATACTATAAGGTATTTAGAAGGAAGCAAAATCTCTAAAATCACAGTATCCAGAGGCAGTTGCCATCAACTTTGGTAAACATCCTTCCACACCCCTCTCTATGAATGTATTCCATAGAAATAGATGCGAGCACATGGAGACACATGCTGTCACGTAAAAATGTATATGTTTACCTAATGAAACCACAGTATAAAGAATGTGCTTTCCATTCAGTGATATATCAGGGAGATATTTTCTTACCAATGCATTTAAATACACATTATTCAAATAGGTGAATGATATTATAATTTATTTAATCAATTTCCTGCTGTTGGACACTTATTATTTTGAAAGTAACTTCCTTTTAAAAAACAGCACAGCATTAAACATACTGTGTAACTCTCATTTAAAAAAGATTTTTATGGGGCTTCCCTGGTGGCCCAGTGGTTGAGAGTCCACCTGCCGATGCAGGGGACACGGGTTTGTGCCCCGGTCCGGGAAGATCCCACACGCCGCAGAGCAGCTGGGCCCGTGAGCCATGGCCGCTGAGCCTGCGTGTCCGGAGCCTGTGCTCCGCAACGGGAGAGGCCGCAACAGTGAGAGGCCCGCGTACCGCAAAAAAAAAAAAAAAAGATTTTTATGGACATATTATATATCTTTAGCTTGACATTATTGATAAAGAGTTACCTTGATTTTTGGGGGGTATCATCTGTATTTTCTTAGAGGGTTAAAAAAATTGTTAGCAGAATCCATTAATTATTAAATGATAGTAAAGCATAGTCCTGATTCACCGGGTACTGGTCCCTTCTTGCTCTCCACTGTTGCCCTGCCCCCAAACCCCACTCACATAAATAGGAACTGTGTTTTCTTTGCAGTATGCATTGCCTCAGGAACAAAGGTGGCTCTGTTTAATCGACTTCGATCCCAGACAGTTAGTACCAGATACTTGCATGTAGAAGGAGGTAATTTCCATGCCAGTTCTCAGCAGTGGGGAGCATTTTACATTCATCTCTGTGAGTATAAAAATATGCATTTGATTTTTTTTTGTGTGAAATTGTTAAATTCTTTTTACTAATAAGACATACAGATATATTAAGTTTTGTCATTTTTATAAGCAGATTAATAAGTTCTAAAAGATGATAATTTGATCTGTTTCCATTGCACTGCAGTGGATGACGATGAATCAGAAGGAGAAGAATTCACAGTCCGCGATGGATACATCCATTATGGACAAACAGTCAAACTTGTGTGTTCAGTTACTGGCATGGCGCTCCCAAGATTGGTAATGGCCTTAATGACTTCATGACTGTTTCTAATAAATGTTGGTGGCCTTTTCCCTTTTTGGTTGTGTATCTGGATATGTTCACTAGAGGGCACTGTAAAGTTACATTAGGATTTATTTTCTTAACTAATGTAGATACATTATTCATTCTTTGTGGTACCTGCTGCATCCCAACACAGGACCAAGTTTTCAAAAGCATAGAATTTCAAATTTCTTTAAAAATATAAGCATAATTTTTATTATTTTATTCTCCCAAAGGAAGATGGATTTAAAAATTAAATAAAATTGGTATTTCTTACTCTGGTAGAGAGGCATAGTGTTTGGGGCTTTTTAAAACTGTAAAAAACTGCTTTTCTTAGTAGAATGAAGCAAAAGCCCCTCATATACCCTTTGTCACCTTCCCCCTCCTTTTCTGAAGCAGAACACAATTTAGTTATATTAAAGATGGAGGGGGTTTATGAGTAAGTTTGATTCAAGGTCAGGTTGGGGGAGGGGGTTAAGTGAATGGAAGAACTTTTAGTATTACTTGCCTGAATATGCTTTGTATCTCTTTGATGAAGTATTTCATTGGCTGATATTTTCTGGGACTATTTCAGCAG